>NC_140072.1:40275019-40400967 GCF_964194135.1 Talpa europaea | reverse complement strand
GAGGGCCAGAAGGGGAGCTCGACAGGGGTTCCTCTAGGTCCGTCGGGGGCGCTCGGAGCTGGGCCGGCGCCCACCGTGATCCCCAGGGGTCTGACGGACGTTCCCCACTCAGGGACTGCGCCCCGAGAAGCCCTGGTCTGGGTAGGCCCTCTGGGTCGATTTTCACTGCTCCAGCCCTCTGAGACTGGGCACAGAGACACAGAAGCTGGGGACCCGCTCACCCCAAAACAAAGGGTCCCTGTCAGGACGCAGTCCTTGGTCCCCCACCCCGAGCTCTCCCCTCCCCCAGCTCCGGGGATTTGAATGCAAACAAAGCGGCGGTGCTGGGAGCGTGGCGGAGCCCCGGCTGCCGACGCCCCCTGTCGGCCCCGCGCGCTCAGGCGCGGGAAGGGCTGGGGCTGGGTGAAGTTCACCCACCCACCCGTGCCCCAACGCACACCCCCAGCCCCCCCTCTGCCCCTCGCTCCCGGCCCGGGCGGGACACCGCGGTGCGCCGACGATCTGCCCACACAGGGGTGTCCCCCACCCTCGCCAGCTCCTCTCCGGACAGCGGAGACAGGGGCAGCCCCGGGGTGAGGAATGGGGGGGAGGGGTGCTTCCCCCCACCTTGACCACCCCGAGCGGCCGGCAGCGAACGACGCTCCACCGCTGCAGGACGCGCGCTCTGGCCCGGGTCGGGGCGGCCCGCCTCGGATCCCCAGCCTGGCTTTCCAGGGCAACCCGCCTCCACAGCGGAATGGGCGGGCGGGGGGCCGCGGCAGGGAAATCCGATCCCACAACATCGGCCTCAGTCCAAGCCCGCCCCAAACTTTCCGTCGGAGGTGGGGGAGCCCGGGACAGCCAGGGGGCCCGGTGGAGATTCCGGCCGCGGACCGGACAGCACGAGGGACCCCCGCGCTCCTTAGCTCCGCACCCCCACACCGACCCGCGCCTCCCTCAGACCCGAGGGCTGCAGACACTGCGCGCCTCGCTCGCCAGCCCCCACGAGGCAGCCCGCGGGGCGCGCACGACCTCCGGCGGACAGCTGTCCCCGCCGCGCCCCTCCCTGCGCCCCCAGACCCTGTCCCTCGCTCGTGTGGCGGCCCCTGCACGAGTCGGGGGACAAAGCGGCGGCCCCGGCGTCCCGCAGAGGCGGCCCCGCGACACCCCGGCCTCACTCACCTCTTCTCGGCGGCTAGAATCCCCGGGCGCCGCCCTCGCGCTCGGCTCTGGCCGCGGGGCGCCCCTGCTCGCGCGCTTTCGCCCGCCTGCGCGCGCCCGCCCGCCCGCGCTCCTCCGCGGCCCCTCCGCCGCCGCCCCCCGGTCCCAGCTCGGCTCGGCCCCCGGGCTCCGGCTCCCCGCGCCACAGCGGCGGGCGCCGACTCGCTCCCAGCGCTGCAGCCGCCGCTCTCCCGTCCCCTCCTCCCCTGACGTCAGGCGGGGGGGGGGTCGAGCCGAGGCCGGGGGCGGGACGCGAAGGCCCGCCCAGGAGGGGGCTGCGACCCGCCGCGACCCGCCGGCCAGCCCGAGGGCGCGGACCCCCGCCCCTCCCCTGGCGCGCCCGCCCCGCGCCCGGGAGTCGCGTCCTGCGCCACAGCGCCGGGCTGTGGGACGGGGGAGGGACTCCGGCTCTGCCTTGGGGGAATCGGACTCACCCGCTCTCTCCTAAGTGTCCCCCGCAGGCTACCGCGGGCTGGGCGACCGGTCTCGGGAACAGGGCGGTGGGGCTCCCCGCGCTGGAGTTACCCGGCGAGTATCCGAGGGAGGGGCGCAGGGAAACCCGGGCTCTTCTTTGGGGCGGTCCTGAATGGTCCGTCTTTTGGCCCCAGATTCTATTTCGGTTCTTGGCCCAGATGCTCGACCACTGACCCCTGCTCTCAGACTGAAATGGGCCCGGAAGACGCCCAAGTCTTTGGAGACAGTCTGCCCCTTGGTTCTCACTCTCCAGACATGAGACCCTTTCTGTGATCCTCGCCCAGCTCCCGGTGAAGACAGCTCTCCACTAGGGCTGCACAGAGCCTGTCCCCAGGAAATGACTCCTCCTGGGCCACTGGAAGGCTGAATAACGAGTGACACGAGCAATGATGTTCAGATGAAAGGGGCTGAGGGGAGCCGCTGCAGAACCTCCGCTGCCTTCAGAAAAGCCAGCCTCCGCCCACAGCCGGTCTTAGAAATAACTTGTAGCTCTGGCCTCCTGGGCGGTGCTGGGGTATCCTCTTTGCCAGCTGGGTCCCGGGCCTGGGCAGGTGGACAGAGGACCCAAGCAGGGCCACCCCCGGGGCACCTGCGACAGATGCCGCCTCTTGGTCATGGACAGAGGTGAAGAGACTCGAGGCCCTGAGGCTTCAGTGGTGACTTTAAGACCCACACAACCCTGGAGGGGAGGAACACTTTAGGGCCCTGTCAGCAGATCTGGATTATAAATCAGTCCGGACAGGAGCTTTGTTCTGGTTAAAACTTGGCATCTGCAAAGTGGAGACCAGAAGAGTAGTGGAGATAATTGGGAAAAGCAGCCCGGTTTGGATTCAGTAACAATTGGGTCTTTGCTGGGACACATAAAGGCCCCTTCTCCCGCAGTGGCCAATGCCACATTTCCCAGCTCCTTTCCACCCGAAAAAAAGCTGTGGCCTTGGAGATGTTGGAGATAGGGGGCAAGCCAGTTAACAATCAGCATGGGGTGACAGGGAAGGCTTCTGTTCCAGCCAACAGGGAGGAAGATGTGTGTGACCCCCGTCCTCGATGAGACCCTGTGTCTATTTAAGTGAAGCTAAACTGATATGCCAATTCCCTCACATTTGTTCTGGGCTTTAGTCTTTGCAGCCTGCCTTCACATACTCTCCTTCCACCTTCATGACCATACTCTAAAAAAGTATGTATTGTTTCTTCCATTTCAGAGATAAACTGAGTATCAGAAAGATTAAGCAACCTGCCCAAAGTCACGTAGATAATCAGCAAGGTCAGAATTTTAAGTCAGGTCTTGGATTCTCAGTAAACACCTTATTTCCTGCTGCTTTTCCTCACCTTCAAGCCCCACCTCCACCCCCACCTTGTAGGTGTAAGGGTTACCAGGCAGAGACTTGAGTTCCTGGCTGCACCTGCAAGATGGCCCCAGTGGAAAGTTTTAAAAGGTGGTTTGGTTTCACTGGCAGGAGCAGTCTTCCGTACCTCTGCTGAGTTCCTGCTCACAGACTCCTGAAGCCCTGCCCTCCCAAAGGATCCTCAAAGATAGAGCCCCATCCGCTTTTCTACTTTCGCTCATTTCCTGCTGTGTTCTGTTCATTTCCAGCACTGGCCTTTTCCGTGGGTGGGTGGACAAGAGATGAGATTTCCTGCATGATTGCTCATGATTCATAATTCTTAATAGAAGTGTAAGTCAAAAAGGAGGATTCCTGGGTCTTAAATTAAGAAATAAAATACTGAAGGAAAAAAAAAAGGCTCATGTACTGTCAAGTCTCTCCTAGGGCCCATCTGGCATATTCGCTCTCTCTGTTTTTTACCTCTTTTTTCTTGCACCTGGTATATTCTCTGGAAGGTACCCATTCGTCAGGCCTTAACAGACTGCCCCATATGCCCCATTTGTTCAACTGTTCACTAAGTCAAGAAAAGACAGATGTGCTGAATGAATGCCTTCTGAGGTTCTCACAGGATCCACTGGCAGCCCCTAGAGATGGGCCCAAGATGCTCACCTCTCTCTCCCCTATGCACTTTGTTCCTGTGCCATGGTGCCCCATTTGGGATCCTTATCCCCAAGCCCATGGGGGGGAGGGGGGAAAGGAGGGGGCTCTGGGCCACTGGGGTTCTGTTGGTCATTGCTGCCTGGCTGACTTCCAAGGAGCCAGGAGCGGCTGGCAACCCCCCGAAGGGCAAATGGGAAAGCCTGGGTCAGCCCTTTGGAGATCTGAGCACGTAGGGACCAGGGTGAGAGGGAACTTCAGAAAAGGACTTCCTCTCTCTACTTCCTCCTAAAAGGGAGTTATCAAAGTCATCCACCTGGGAAGCCTTTCCCTTCTCAGCCCCTCCCTGCCACCGCCACCAAAAGGAAGCAGGAAAACATCCGTCATCACAGCCCCGGATGCTGCGTTTCCAGTGGCTTCCATCAGGATATCCCTCGGCCTTTTCCCAGGGGCTTAGGGATATGGAAAGGGCAAGTGGCAAAGTTGCCAATACCATCGTGGAATTCTGGCCTAGAGGAGGCTGAATTGCTAAGAGATCCCAAACTAGTTTTAGAAGGTCTGGTCAAGCTCCCAGGCAGTTCCAGCAAGGGCCCATTACACGTCCCAGGAGATAGCGTACGCCCTTGGGTGACCTCGAAGTGCACACCTCTGCTCAGGTTACAGCTAGGTCTCAGGAGGGACCTAGTCGTCACCAACACCTCCTCTCTCCTTGGTATCTGTTTCTCTCTTGGGGATGAAGGTGTTTGAGGAGCAGAGGAGGAAGGCACAGTATACAAGAACCAGTCTGGGGAGAAGGGCTCCCCACTGCTATGCTGATGGATAGCCCAGTTGCTTTCTTAGAGCCAAGCAGGGGCAGCTTCAAGAACTGGAAACTCCCAAGTTCAGCCTCTCGGGTCTCCCTACTCCCTCTCTGTCCTTGGCAGTGAGAACAAAGAAGGGAAATTTCAAAGGTGATTTCCAGGTTTCCAGAGCAAACTGAATAGCTGAGGATTAACTGTCAGGATGTGCAGTGTCAGAAGCAGAGGCAGCCCTGAGGGAGGGTAAGGAAGGCTGGCTCACCAGAGCTGCCACTCTTTTATCGGAGCCTCTCAGGCCTACCTGATGCCTCTGGGGCCTTGGTGCCCTGGCCAAGGGGGACTGTGATGAGGCCAGGAACAGAAACCGGAACTCTCAGTCAAGTCGCCTGGGCATCTAAGTCGTCCTGGCCAAGGGTTTCTTCTACCTTTTACCTGGCAAAGGCTTTGAGCAGGGAGACATCTTGTATGGTATCCAAACTCTGCTGTGTGCTCTGAATTACACATGCCCCCAGCTGGCAAGCATCCCCAGGACCAGCAAAGGTGGCAGCTGTGTCAAAATACACTTTGGGTCTGTCAAATCAGCCTAGAGTAGCCCTTTATTTGGGGGCTATTTTGTCTCTCCTAGTTGGCCTGCCTGATCCAAAGAGAAAAGGAAAAGCCACATAAACAAAGTCGGAAGCACCTGTCACGGTGATGCTCTATCAGCAGACACTGGGGTTGAGCTGTGCAGTGGGTACAGACCAACAGGGCAGAGGTCATCCTCTGCTGCTGCTACTTCCTATCTGCCTCCTATGGCCCTTGCAAAATCCCATCCCAACCCAGAAAGAGTCAGGAGGGGCCACAGACCAGAAATGGACTCTTGGGATTAGAAAAGTGGGCAGAGAAAATGACTACGTCAGGATCTCCAGGGATACAAAATCTCCCAGTCACTTCTCAAGGGGGCAGGTCAGGCATCTAGCACCCATTAGGGTTCAGAGCCCATAAAACTGACCGTGGACAAGGCTGAGGGGAAGCAAAAGGAGTATTTGGTACTGTCTTTTGGTACCACCCCCACTCTTAAGTCTGCAGAGTTGATTTCAGAGCTCAACAATAAACTGAGTTAAGAGTAATTACAGCCCTGATCTACCATGTCACTCCATGTATCCTTCCCAGCGGGGCGGGGAGTGGGGAGTAGTCCCAGGCAGAGTCCAAAGAAATGTTCCCCAACCCTGCTTCCTGGGCTTCTGACAGCTCTAGGGCCACAGGAATAAGTGCTCCACCCTCCAGATTTACAAACAGCCCTCAGCTGCAGCGGGGTGAGGCCCAAGACCCAGTCACGTGACTGTCAGAGGTGAGACTCCTCGGCAAAGTGCTGGAGCAGAGATGTCATGAGCCCTCAGGATAGGGATTGAAGGAAATCTTCTAAACCACTGATGCTGAAATAAGACTTTAGTGTGCACAAAGAAGCCTCACATTAGTGACAGAGAGAGAAGGGGGGTGGGGGAGGAGTAGGAGGCCCCGGGAAACCGGAGCTGTAGAGACAAAGGCGATGGGGGAAGAGGAGATGGCTGGGAGGGAAAGGAGAGCTGAGAGGTGGACTAAGCACGGAAGGACAGGAAGGATCCTGGGCCTGGTGGGGCCTGGGGTAGTGGTGAAGGGAGACCCTTGCTTCTTCATACCGGTCTTCCTCTGGTCTCCATTCGTCACATTCTCTTGTTCTCTGAGCCCTGTTCATTTCCTGCCAGAGTCCAGAGCTCTGGGCCACCCTGCCTGCTCCATTACATGTCCTTCCAGGGGCTGAAATACTGGGCCTGTGACAAGGACGAAAAATGGGGCGTGATGGCCTGGACTCAAATGGTGCCCATCGACCTGATGCTCCCTGACCCTCCAGCATCCATTCAACATCCGCTGTAGGCCTCCTCCGTGCCAGGTGCAGAACGACAAGACTTTTGGGGCTCCTGGCCCAGGCAGGGTCACCACAGGCCAACAGGCCACTTGACCACATGCTTGAGTGCCCTGCCTGGGCCCCTCTACCCACCGATGCAGACCAGGATGTAGATCCAGGGAGCTATACTAGGAAGGTGGGACCTGCCCCCTGGCTGGACGGGATCACGAATCACTTTTTCTCCTTTTCATGACAAACACACTGTTTCCCACCAGAGACTAGTGTAATCTAGTTCCCTGGGGACTGAGGGTGAGGTTTGCTCTCCAGCTTTCTCAGAGACTTGTGAAATCTGAGACCCAAGCCACAGCCTGTGGCCGATGTGTCAGCCTCAAGTCAGAGGTTATAGGGGGAAGGACAAGCAGAGAGAAGTGAGAAAAAAGGCAATTTGGTTGCCGAGAAGCACTGGGAGAACTTCTTACCAGATCTAGCTCATCCCCATCCTGGCTGAGGGTGAGGGGAGGGAAGAGTCCCCAAGTCAGCCAGTGTTGCTTGTTGGAGGGTGGAGGCCAAGAGGGAGACTGCCAGAGCAGAGGCTGGACTGCGCTTAAGTCTGCAGGCTGGGGAGTCAGGCTGGCTCTGTGCCCCAGTTCTGACATTTGCATGCTGCCTGCAAGCTGTTTAACTTGGGGCAAGCTATTTAACCTGTTGGTGACTCTGGTTAACTTGCTCATCTGTAAAATGGGATCCTCACAATACCCACACCATGAAGATTATGTGACTTCACGAAGAAAAGGGTCTTTGTTCAATAAATATCAGCTATGAATATTATTACCTAGAAAGTCTGAAAAAATGAAGGGTGCAGAGACTGTGGCTACAAAAACCATAGGGATCAGGGCAGCAGCCTGGAAACCTTCCTGCTAGCAGAGGAGGAGGTCAGCCTCGGGCCTGCAGGACAAGTGGGCAGATGGTGGACAGCTGCTGCTTCTGGTGCCCCTTCCTGGCACTGATCACAATAAACTGGTTCTTTCCTCTCCAGGGCAGAAGTATATTTTTGTGTTTCCCCAGGAGTCACCTTCTCTGTATTCCCCTCTCCAAAACCCTACACTGGGCATTGGTCCTTGAGAAGAAAGATGAAAGTCTTCCGCGGCATCTCCTCCTGGCCCCCGCCCCACATTGCCACTGACCCATCTCCCAAGTAAGGTTCAGCAGCTGCAGCGGAGGCGGACACACTGCTGGCTCTGGTCAGCCTGCCTGACCACTTCCCTCCCCTCCTGGGTCTGGGGGCTGGGGCACCACCTGGGGCTGGCAGTGGGCCAGCAGCTCCTGCCAGCGGATGTAGGTCTGGGCGGCCAGGTCCTTGAGTTTGGTCCGGTGCATGGCCTGGGGGCTCTCCCGGATATGGGTGCTGATGTGGCGGTCCAACTGCATGCACAGCAGCTGCAGCTCCCCCTGCAGAGGGGGGTGTGGCACAGGCCAGGTGCAGCCAAAGTTGGGGAGGAGGGAGAATGAAGTCAGAGAAAGAGAGAGACGACTGGAGTGGCTGAAGTTGGGCGGGAAAGGGAGGGGAGAAAAGGGGAAGCTGCTGGGGGCATGGGTCAATATCCCTTGGGAACACCTTGTGGGACAAGGAGGAGGCCTGGCTCTCCTAGGCCAGCTTCTTTCTCAGTCTCCCACACTGCAGCTCCTGACAGTGGGTGGGGCATCCCCAGCCCTGCCCGGCCCAGTTCAGTCTCTTGGGAGACTCACCCACTGATTTGGAGTGATGTCCTGGCTGCTGACTACCACCCCGGCCAGTGTCAGGAGGCTGTGGCATAGGTAGCAGACCTGGAGAGAGAGCACAGGTTTCCCTGATTCCTTCCTATTCTTGGGCCAGTGGGCCTAAGGTAAGGACTCAGTTCATCCCTGGGCTTCCTGAGGAAGCATCTTCAAGGAGAACTCCAGGCCCCACTTACCCAAAGCTTTCCCTCTGAGTAATGAGTAGCTTCCCTTTCTTCAGAAAAGAAGAAATCTCAGCCATCTAGAAGCCCACACATCATCTGGCTCGAAGAGAGACAGCCTGCTGCGGAGGGGCCTGTCCAGTCTCACCTAGGGATGGCGCTTCAGGATCTGCTCTCTGACCTTATGCCTATGGGTCCTGTGATCGGGTACCACTGTCCTCTACGGGGGGACATAGCCACAGAACTTGGTTTACCCCTTGATGGGACACCCCCTGCACACACAGGTGGGCAGCCCTGTCCAGAGAGACAGACAAACCGTGTGGCAGATGAGGTAGGTAGAGAGCAGGGAGGCAGATGGGAGAGAGTACTGACGGAGCGTCTGCCCAGCTCATCTGCCACCTGTGTCCACATTCTAGCCCATGGATGCCCCGAAGGGTGAGAAAAGGACCAAGGCCACTTCCATCTGATCAGAGAATGGCTTGATGCCAGGATCTCCTCCGTTGGTGTCCATTCATTTATGGGACACCCCCATTCACTTGCTGTTCAGAGGATATGAGGTAGGAGGAGCACCCCAAAGACGGCTGAGGCTCCTGATGTGAAGACAGCCCACTCTTGGCACTCTGAGCTCTGTCGGAAGGGGTGACCCTCCTCCCACTCAGAGGTGTCTGTTGCCTTGCCCCCTTTCGATGCTTCAGTCTAAGATAGGGAGACTGGCAGGAAACAGCCAGACCAACCAGCCCGTGGTGTGACAGATAACCAGCCCTGAGGCTGAGCTGGATGGGAGAGGCAGCTCCAAGGCAACAGGGCTCACACTGGGTGATAACAGGGCTGGAGCTCAGAAACAGCCCTCCAGGCGCCCACTTGCCCTATTCTTATCATTGTCCCTTTAGAGTACCAGGTGGTGTCCCAGAAACTGCCAGAACCCCTGCACAGACCCAGGAGCCTCTGGGGGGGTGGGGAAAGCCAGAGTCATTTTTTTAAAAGATTTATTTATTTATGCATACAAGAGCTGGTGTGTAGGCCAGAGTTGTGGGGGCAGGGAGAGGGACAGTGAGAGGATTCACAAGAGACAGAGTGGGGAACAGAATAGGCAGGTTGACTGAAATACACTGCTGAGGGGAGCAGCGGGCCAGACAGGAGAGGTCTGCTGCGCCATGTGGGTCACCTCCCTGGCCAGGAATCAAACTCGTGCTGCAGTAGCTGTAGATTGCTTCATAGTGCTGACGCTTAACCCCTTGCGCCACCAGGGAGGCGCCCCCGGAGTCATTTTTGAGGGCACTAGACTCTACATTGTGGAGACGGATTTTGAACTAAAATACCATACATGGTTCAAAGTCCCAAGGACAGACGCTCCCTACTCACCGTCCCCCTCAGCAGCACCTGCCTGCCCTGGATGACCCTGTGCTTCAGCACAACAGATGAGGCCCATAGGTAGCCTGGCCCCTCAGGCTGGCCTGGGGAGCACATGGCAGCTACAGTGCAGACAGAGAGTTCCCCCTGTGCTGGGATCCCACTGGTTGTGCCTCCAGGCAGCACTGTCCAGAAGTGGGTAAGGTCCAGCTTTCCTGAGCCAGCTCCACCTTACTGGGTTCCCCTGCCGGGCTGTCATGCTGTGGCTTCCCATGGGCTCCCCTTCCCCAGCCTGGCCTTGCCCTAGGGAGGTGTCCACAGCATTTGGAACTCCTTCCAAACTACAGCCCTGGCAGACAGTTCACTGACCCCCTCATAAAGCAGGCTCAGGCCTGTGTGCCAGATACTACACCTTGACTAAGACTCAGCCACAAACACTCTGACATTCGAGGGAGAAAGATGCCGCAGGAAGACAACCATTTGGTCAACAAACACTGAATCTCAGTCTCCCTTTGGACCAAAAGGAGAAAAGGTCCTTTTGGTTTTCTTGGTCATGGCATGCAATTCAGAAGGCTTTAAGGAAGAAGTCACTAAGTTAAACCAGGCCTTTAAGGAACACAGGATTTGAGGTGAACATGACCCTGTGGGGGTGGGGGTGGGGCAGAGATTACAAAACCAGAAAGATCCCAGAGCCTGATGCAAGAGACAGAGGCAAGGCACATGGGGGTCTGACCTGTAGATTGCTGGCTGGGTCAGAGGTGGGTGAGGTGTGGGGTTGTTCAGACACTGGGCCGGTAGCAAAGGGTCTGAACACGGTAGGAGGCTGGGTTTTGGGGGGCCAGCCAGGGTCTCCTGGGAGAAGTAGGCAATAGATTGGGTTGGGATGGAATATAACAGAGTGAAAATGTGACTGGAAGAAAGGATTATGGGACATCCTTTGTTTTTTGCTCTTTTTTTTTTTGCTATTTAAGATTTTTTTCTCCCTCCACTACATATTTGCTTTATTCACGTAAGC
The DNA here is from genome assembly GCF_964194135.1 of Talpa europaea. Classification (NCBI taxonomy): domain Eukaryota; kingdom Metazoa; phylum Chordata; class Mammalia; order Eulipotyphla; family Talpidae; genus Talpa; species Talpa europaea. The sequence goes on along the minus strand of NC_140072.1, from coordinate 40,390,351 downwards.
AGAATACTTAAAATACTTAAAATTGTAAACAGGTCAGTGCCAATTATCATTGAGCCTAACTGGGTTGGGGCATAGGTATGGGACAAGGGAGAGGGACATGACATTGAAAAACAGCAGAAAACCCCATGTGACTAAGGGCCCTCTTTGAGAGGGTATTGAGTAAACTGACATGGAAGATGACAGGAGATGCCAACACAAATATGCAAGGGCTGTGGAGCCCCGGTTTAGGCTATAGGATGGACAGAAAGGGCCGTAGCAGGGAGGTGGATGTCACGTCCTGGGAGGAGCAGGTGATGTGGGGAAGGGGAAGGGCTCCTCTCAGAACTTTCACTTGTACTGTTGTTCCAGGCGCAGGTGGAGATCTACTTCTCAGAGGCCCCAGAGTTCAGAGTCCTGAACTGTGAACTCAGAGAAAAGAGTCCTCTGAGTTCAGCCACCCTGGGAGGGTGCAGAGGCCAGTCCTGGTCTCCGGGGAGGGGGGGTGGGAGGGAGGAAGAGCAGGCATTCTTCGCCCTCCACTCTGCCCACAGAATTTATCTTCCTAAGAGGGAGGCATGGTAAGGGTGGGCCTAGGATCTGAAGAATGCCCTGGAGGAAAATCTGTGCTGTGGGGATTCACTGGGAGAAAAAAAAAAAAAAAAACAACTACGGAAAATACGCAAGGGTTTCACAACTTCGTTCTTAAGCTGATTCCCATAATTGAATCTGGAGGGAAAACCCCCCCGGAAAACAATTCTGAGTGTATGTGTGTGTGTGTGTGTGTGTGTGTTTGTGAGAGAGAGAGAGAGAGAGAGAGAGAGAGAGAGAGAGAGGAGAGAGAGAGAGAGAGAGAGAGAGAGAGAGTGTTTGTTTTGAGTGTGTGTTTGTTTTTTGGGGGGAGAAAAACTGGGGAGTAGCCAGAATGAAACGGAAGTCCTGGAGAAAAGCCCTGTTAACCACATTTTACAGAATGATTTTCCTAAGCTTGGGGAGGGGAGTTACCCTGTCCATTACCTAGTAGGAGGGCTGGGTGCAGTTTTTCCAGGCTTTCGAAGGTGATCCACAGAGTCCGGCCCAAGTGTGGGTCGGGTATGTGTGTGGCAGAGGCCCTTTAAGGAAGACTTTGGTCTAATTTAAGGGAATGAGGTTCCACTGTAGTTAGAAACCACAACAAAGACAGCAGCTGTGCAGACCCCTCCATTGGGGCACTAGGACCTGCGTCTTGGCCAAAGCTGAGGTCCTCTGCAGTACTTTTGGGGGAAAAAAGCCACATCACTGGCATAGGAAGCTTCCAGACCACCTGCTCTCCCTTCCAAGTCCTCAGGTCTCAGTATTGAGAAGGTGAGAGAGCATCAGATCTTGCCCAAGGGACAGATACCTGAAACTGGGTGCCCGCATGGCTTCTGCTGAAATTGTCCCCCTCCCCTGCCCTGTTTTTTAAAGATCAGAGAAATAAACAACAGAAACTAGCAGCGAGGAGGAGGCTGAACCTGCGTCTCCTTCCTCTGAAAGTCCCGGTGAGTCCTAGGGCAAGTTAGAGATTACAGTATCACCAGCACCAGCAGTAGGGGACCAGCAGCACCCAGGAATGAGGGCAGGGGTGCTGAGAGCCAGCGGGCTGTTCCCGGTAGGACTCAGGTAAACAGCCAGGCTTCCTGCTCCAGTCGCGCCATGACCAGCCCCTGAACTTAGCAAGCCTGATCCTGTCCCTGCTGGCACCCCAGTCACACAGGGCTCTGTCTTCCCTTTCAAGACTCAGGAAAGGGAGGCCAAGCAGAGGCCAAGTAGCTGCTGCAGATGTTGAAGCCCCCTGCGTGCTCCTATTTCCTCCACAGCTGGAAGTGCAAAGCAGGGTGGTTCTCCCACAAGCCGGAGCTACCCCCCCCACTCCCCGCAGGGCAAATATGGGGGAGGGGTCAGCGTGGCTTCAGGTTAAAAGACGCTTATTGAGTTGTGGGTCATACTTGCCCAGGCTGCAGGACCTGAAGACTGACCTTCATCAGCCTCCCACTGGGGTGAATGGAGGTTGGGAAGCCCCAGTCAACAACTTGGGGAGAGGCAGAGCGTGAGAGTGAGGTATGGGACGTGCCTGGACCCAATGCTGACAAGACGGAACTGTCCCCTGCTGCCTCTGCCAGCAAGGTCTGCAGCTTCCATTTTCTGGATCTTGCCTCCAGAGTCTGGCAGGCTAACATTTCTGAGAAATTCTATGCAGGACGCCTCTTCCCTGGCTCTAAAGCCTTAAAGTGTGCCCTGCCCTCCCCCAGGGGAAGGACTACGGGATGAGAGATAGGAGACAGCCTACTGGCCTTATAACTCGCCCCGGGGTGAGGAAGGTCAGCGTCTCCTTGTTTCTGGTTCAGTTGGTTCTGGCCTGAGGAATTACCAGGCAAGGGCAGGATCCATTTGCAGCACTTTGTCATAAGACAAAAGGGAGAAAAGGGTGGACATTTCCCAAGAACTTCGTCCTTTAGAAAATTCCCCTCCAGCTGATGCCAAGGGCGCAGGCAGTGGCCTGGATTATTTATGCCAAAAAAGGGCAGAAAGGAGGAGAGAGAGGATCTCCCAGGAAGGAAGCCCCTTATTCTCGCCAGAACACTATGATTTCTCTCACTCAGGTCAGGACCAAGGATCCAGGCTTACCCCAGGCAAGTCTTCAAACCAAGCCCTTTCCCTGGAAGCTGCCAGGCAGGGTGGGGATGGCAGATCTTGACATTGGCAGGAGGATCCTGTGGGAGCAGGTCCAGCCAGGCTCTGGGGCAGCTGCTGTGGGGTTTGGCTAGGGGAGGAGGAGGGATGAGGTGGGGAGTGACAGCTAAGGTTGACCCAGGAACACCTGCTGGGAGGATCTAGACTGCCCAAGAGACATGGCTTTCTCAGCCGAGTTGCTGGGGCTAGGAGTGGGAGTGGGGGGCTCACAGTGTGAGGATCCTGGGCTCACACTCAGGAAGCTGACCCTGCGTGTCTGCTGGTGCTGGTCTCCCTGTCTGGGACTCAGGACCTCCTTTGGTTTCTCCTCTCCATGCTCTCAGGCTCTGGGAGTGGCTGCCCTGAGGGATGTGCATTCAGCTACAATCTAGTCTAGCCTGGCGACCAGTTCTGCCATGGGTTCCATCACTGCCAGGGGAGGGTCCTCTCGGGATTTGTTCCATCAGAGACACTTAGATGCATGCACCTGTGCTGAAGGTCAGCTCTAGAAGCAATCTCGTCTAGGAAGGACTAGAACTGCACTGGTCTACCTTGGCCATTTCAGATGCAATGTGAAAGCTGGGCCCTGACAAATTCTTTTTCTTATTTTAATTAAAATTAAACTGACAGTACCAATTCACAGAAAGGGGCTGATGGAGAGGACCCAGTAGTCCTCACCTTCAGCAGATGTGGAAGCTGAGTGAGAGAGAGAGAGAGAGAGAGAGAGTGTGTGTGTGTGAGGGGGGTGTTCCAGACTGCATGACCATGTCCCATAGGGTTACATCTGACACAGATGTCCATACTCTCTTCCCTTCAGCTGAACAAGTGCTCGTGTGCATGTGTGAGTAGGGAGGCCCCTAGAGGGGATTTAACACAGAGGACAAGGCCCCACTGCACTCCATAGCAAGGGCCTGAGGGCCTGCTGGAGGCAAGACAGGGAGAGGTTGCGGCTGTTTCCCCGAGGAGGGAGTGGGGCCCCATGCCTGGGCCCAAGGACATGGTCTAGGCCCTCCATCACAGGTTAAGCAAATAATAATAAACAACAATAATTAGTAATGAGATCAGGCTACTTGCTGGCTTCGGGCCAAGACAGCCTGGTGAGAGAGCCAAAGCTCATCTGACGTGTGTCACTAGAACTTAAGATGAGAGCGGGTGCATTTTTGAAGACCCATGCTGGAGCGCGCACCCCGCCACCGTCTCTAGGATGCCATTTCTTCCCTGCCCCCATGAACAAACTGCTTCCTCTACTCCCCTTGCCTGGCCACTTCTATAGAAGGTCGTTCTCACTGCCTGATCTTGGGTAAGCACCAGGGCAGCAGAGGGCGGCTTCGGAAGGGCTGTGCTAAAAGGAGAGCTGACTTTGGGAGTGACTCTGACCAGGAAGGTCACTGGTCACACATCCGAGTGAGAAGGAAATGATGAGGACGCACGACCAATCACTAAGAAATGAGGCAGTGACACAACACCCCTTCCTAGTCCGGGGTCCCTGAAGGCCTGGGGCAGAGAGGCCAGAGAACAGATGTCACAGGCCAGCCTGCCAGACTCACCCCGGGGGGTTGCCAGGCCGGACACTCAATTCTGTAAATGAAAGGGCCTATTTGGGGTTGGGGTGGGTGGAGCCCTGAACATGGAGCCTAGAAGGGACAGTTGAGGGTGATGGGGAGGCAGGCTGGCAGCATCTGGACAGGAAGAGGAGTTCCTTCCGGCTCAGCTGCTGGGAATGGCAACTGCCTAGGGAGTTGCTGTCATGGTCCGCCCCAGCTGGGTGGAAAGGCGGGAGAGCCTCTGTCCAGGCTGCTGGAGGACCTCCCAGGCCCAGGGTGTGTCGACTTCCTTGCAGTCCTTAGAAGACAAGCCCTGTACCTGTACTCCCATCTGCCTGGAGAAAGTGAGTTCAGAGACAGAAGACCCTGAACCCATTTAAAAGACACAGTGGAATTCTCTTTCAAGCTCTATCCCTAACTTAAGCTGAACCCTGAGCAGCCATGGCCCCTGGTCCTCAGTACTGAGGACAGGGAGGGAACTAGGAGCCACGGCCCAGCAGGCCCTGGGTGGGAAGGAGAGAGAATTGGGACAAAAGCAGGAAGACTGAGGGCTTTTTGTTCCTGTGGATCTGCTGCAAGAGGGTTATCGCAGAGCATCTGACCCATTCCTATGGCTGCTGGTGGCAGGAACCGAGGGGCTGCAGGCAAACCCTGGCTAGAGCGCTCCCACCCAGCCTACCCTTCCTCTCTGGCTTCCTGCTGGCCACGGGGGGCTGGGAAGACAACAGGCAGGCTGCCTCTTCCTGCTCCTTCAACTGAGTCTTGAGACCTTGATCCCAGGGGTGTCTGGAGCGGAAACCCAGCTCTGGTGGTAGCCTAGAGGGGACAAGATTCTCTGTGCATATGTGTGGGAATTCACATCTGGGTGTGTGTGGGGGGGCTGGGTATGTGGGTGCTAGTTCTTGAGGGAGGGACTGAAACCAGTCAGGTACTGGCATGGGTATCCTTCGGCGCCAGAGAGGCTTCCCAGAGTGGCGGCTTCCTCAAGTCAGTTCCTCAAAAGTACTGGCCTTGTCGCTTCACTTCCTTATCTTTCTCACTCACTGAATAGTCTCTTGGTATGTTGGTACAGACAAGGCTGGGAAGTACTGTCCTCCTTACACTCCCCGTGAGTTATCAGAGCTTAGGGCTGTTGCGTGTGGTAGAGACCAGGGGGATGCCACAGACATCTAAGTTTCCTGGGCATCCAGGATCCTGCTCCTCAGTCAAAGTGTCCCAGTGCCCTACACCCGGCATCCGACCCCTACCCCCAGGCCAAGTGGCTTCAGCCTTGGCTCCTCTTGGAAGAACACCTGACCTGGGCAGGTGAGTTGGGCTTGATGGGGGGGCTGGGGGTGTGGAGGAGGGTGGGAAATCCCTCACTTAGGCTGCACCTCCTCAGGATGGGCATTTCCATGGGAGCCTTGGGGGGTGTGGCTGAGATAGATGCTAGACCTGGCCTCAAAGGTGACCCTGTTTAAGTGTGTGAAGCATTGTGTGGACAAACCACGAGCTGAGTGAACACACTGTAATGACCACAGAGGCAGTGTCGGGAAGGAGGAACAGCAGGAGCAAAGACACAGGCTGCAGGTGGAAGGTTCCTCTCCCTCTCCTCATTCTCTGCCTTCTCTCCAGCCATGCCCTATCTTTCCCTTTCTGCCCCTTACCCTGCGCTTCAGGAGAACCATGCCCCATAGGGCTGGTGACACCCACCAGGCTGAGATTCCATAGTCTGCAATCTAGTGATGTGGTTTGATTCACAGAGGCAAAGCCACCTGGTGAAGCAGGGCCAACTGACAGGGGACTTGGAGGGCAGGCTTTGAATAGGATGTGACAGGCACTAAGGATTGCTTTTTCTTAAGTAAGGACAGGAGGAAGACAATCCCAGAGTTGTCCAGGGGGACTTGAAGGATGAAGAGACCAACGTGGGATGCAGGTCAGAAGCAGATGCACCACTGGCATGGGGGGAGGGGCAGGAGCTTCCCCTAGGGAGGGACCCCTCCTCAGGAGGGCCAGGTCTGTGGTGGGGCAGGGCAGAGAGCAGGTCCAGGCTGCTGAGGCCTTAAGCTGGCGGGAGTTGAACCAAAGCTGCCTGAAGAATCCGAGCCTGCCCTCCCAGCAGCTTAACTCTGTCACCTCAAGTCCTGCTTCTACCCTTCCCAAGAAGTCAGAATTCTTGGGAACCCAACAAAGCCGATCTGGGCCTGGGCACTGGGCGGCCTTGGGGACCTTGGAACTACCATTCTGAATAGGCTCAGAGGCCACTTAAGTGGCCTTGATGTGTGTTCCGTGCACACATCAGCTTCCCAGCTTCCTCCTTGAGGTTTATTTCAAAAGTTGTTCCTCATTTTGGAAACAGTAAGGAGGAACCAGCGCACAGACTAGCCAAGGAAGGAACTCAGGAGTCCTGAATATCTATTTTCCGTTCCTCAAAGCCAATCTGTTTCCTCCAAGCCCTTCCAATTTAGCCTGATCAGTGTTGCCGGCTCTGTGGGGTGCCGTCCCCCGAAGTGCACATTGAGGGGCAGGAAGGGAAGGGTGGGCTGGTGCAGGTGAGAAGGCACAGGGTGTGGGGAAGAGAGCTCTGGCTCCACCTGTCCTCTGGGTGACATAGGGGAGAGCAGCGTCCTCTTGTTGGTGTTGGGTGCCAGCAGGAGAACACAAAGGCAAGCCAGAGGACAGCGGCACCCTCCCTGTCCTCTCCCGGCACAGCCTTCCAAACCACACCCCAGCCAGTCAAGGCAGTTCTTGGCAGGGTCACCCCACACACGGACAGGCGAGCTGCAGTTGCAGAGGCAGGAGCAAAAGCAGTAAAACTTGTTTGTCAATCCTATTACCCACGGGCACACCACAAAGATATACAGGGATGCACCCCCTACACACAAACACACCACACACACACACACACACACACACAAAGTCTTTCAAAAAAGATGTGCAGAGACCCCAGGAGTGAAATCAAGAGCCTGGCAGCAGGACAGAGCTCCCCCCACCAACTGAGCATTACTAGAGCTCAGAGCACACGCATGTCGTGTAACCTTGACTCTTTACAAATGTTTCTCTGATAAACAAGGCACAGAGACCGTGTGGACTGTGTAGATGGAAAAGCAGCTGGAGTCACCTGCAGCTGGCATGGTTCTGTGGCCTCCTGCAGCTAGATGGCCCAGAACCATCTTGCATGCAGAACCCTCAGGAGTCCCTGGCTGTCTGTCTCCGAAGGAACAGACGTCATGCTGCAAGGAGGTTGTGCCCAGGAAGCAGATGACGAGACTGGACCCTGGCATCTCCACTCAGCCCTGATCTGGGATTTCCCTTTCTGGACCTTAACTTCCTACCTACACAACTAGAAAAAACTTCCTCAAAGTTCCCAAATTTAACCCAACTGGGGTTAAAAGAGCCTGGTTCTATAGATCTTCTAAATTCCTAGGGTAAAAAAACAGAACTAAGAATTTCTGCCCTATCACATACACATAGCAAAATCCTTGAGAGAAGCAAGGAAGGACAGAAGAGCCTGGTGAATAGGAATACGATGTCAGATTTAACAAACCAAAGAATCAGAAATCTTAGTAAAAGTGAATGGGCCAAAATTGAGACTGGACAGAGGCAATTAGACAAAATCTGGCCAAATACAGTTTATACCAGTCAGCTAAAAGGAAATAAAAAGCCTCAGGAAACCCCTGTTTCTGGGTTGAAAGGCTGAGCTGGTCACTTTGAGGAGACAGTAGCAAGTTGAGTGCAGTTATGCAATGTTTGTCTGGACGGTGGCCAAAAAAGCAGTCTTGCTCAGATGCCTGGGAAGGCCCTGGTCTGTTGTAGAAATAGGTAACCGAGGGTCAAAGGGCAACAGCTGGAGACCAACTTTGGAGCATACTCCTGCATGAGGATGTCCTCTCCCACCTCTCAGCCAACAGGGCCTCTCTAGGGCCTGTCCCAGAGTCCCAAGCATCACTCTGACCTCTCCTCTGCAGACCCCACTCAAACCAGGCAAGCACAGGGCCACCAATAACTATCAAAGGCCTGAGCAGCCTTTGTCTTTATTCAAAAGTGCTTTATGAGGCTAAAAGTATTCTAATCATCACATTAAGAAGTAGAATTCTTATATTCCATACAGGGTCTGCCAGGATTTGCTGGGATACTTTGTGACTGTCTCAGCTAGAACCAGGGCCTCCTCTCCAGCCTCCAGTCTGTACAACCTCCCCCAGCCCACAGTGTAGTGCTGTAGTAGGAACACGCTGCTTCCTTTGTTGTACTTGGTGATTAGCTTTCCCAGGCTGGACTATCACTAGCTTATAATTACAAACAATATGCTGTGATTGGTTCTTTCATAAGCAGGTAGTAATTCTGAAGTCAAGAGCCTCCAACAGCAGAAGCCCAGGCTATAAACCCTTGTGGTGTCAATGAAACAAGGACATTATGAGACAAGGGGGCAAACATGCAGAGGCTGGCCAGAGGGTGTGCAGAGGGAAGGTGGTTTCCAGAAAGGGGGGTGGGGTGGGGGCAGAAGAGTGGAGGGCTAGAATGAGGTGGAAGAAGAGAGTTTAGAGGGGAGTTCATTCATTCATCTAGTGCCAACATGCTGTGTGATGGTGAGACAGGGGCCTACCAGAGAAGACAAATAAAAGGGATACTGCAAAGCCATGGGATCAATGAGGAGAGTGGTCCCTGGTCATCAGAAAGCAGCCTCTCAGCCTGCAGGGGAAGGCAGGCCAGGGAGGGGGAAGGTGGCTGGGAGCTTCCTGGGCCAAGGCCTGAGGCTAAGAGGAGGTGGAGAGACTGGAGTGGGGGTGGCGGGCAGAGCCTGGCAGAGTTTATCTGCAGGGCTGGAGGAGTGCTCACAGGAAATCTCCCAGACAAGCGTGAGCAGAGTCAGGGAGATGGGGCCCAGCATGGAAGCCCCCAGGGTTGGGAAAGGGCTATTCCCATTTCCTCCAGGCTGAATGGCCTGGAGTCAACCTCACTCTGGCCTTATTTTCCTCACTGCACCTCCAGGAGAAGGAAGGCCGACTTTGAGCTCTGGGGATGAAAGGCTCGGTTGGACCCAGACCACCGCTCCCTGTAAAACAGGGCGGATGACGCCGGAGCTCTTTTTGGCTGCTGAGTGAGTGGCCCGCTCATCTTTGAAGATGAAACGTGCTCAGGCCTAATGAGGAGTCAGTCGGCTGAGGTGGGAGTGGGGCTGGGCTTCAGGAGCCTACTCACCTGCCCCACCTGACCCCTCCCAGTCAGAACGGCAGCTGCCTGGGGGCATAGAGCACCTCACTCTTCTGTGCAGACCACCATGCTACCTCCTCCCCTTCTTGCAGTGCCCTTTCCTTCTCAACTCTGTGCTACCTCCATCCCTGGGCAGGAGCAATCTCTGGACCAGCATAGCCTACATTTTAAAAGGGGCACTTTTTCTCATCTGCTTATGAGAGCAGGCGTGAAACCTGCAAGCTCCCTCCAAGTTTCCAGGTCAAATGGGTCATTTCCAATATGGCAGCTGACCAGGGGGACGCTTCAGAGCACCCTTGATATGGTGAGAATAGTCCTCTGTCCGCTTTCTTCCCCCTCTTCTCAGATTGTGAGCTGACTTCTGCTACCAGATAGGCTCTGAAACCAAGGGGCCAAAGGAAGGCCTCTGGCCTGGCGGTAGGCGGTCACAGGAGCGGCCCGAAGCAACTGGAGGTCACCTCTTCACTAGGCCGGGTTAGACCCAAGCCTTTTCCTTTCTCTCTCACCGCTCTCCTTCTTCCTCCCACAGTTCAGGCCTGAGGTCTGCCCACTTGTACCTTGCTCAGAAAGACCAACAGCCTCCGTCTGGAGGCCCCAGAACACAGGGACTCAGCCCCCAGAGCCAGTTTCAGTTTTCGGGGGAATAGTTGGCAAAGGAGAATGGGGGCACATAGACAGCGCACGCTCTCCGGGGAGCAGCAGCCTCGTAAATGCACTAATATTAGGCATAACCGAAAGATAACCTTCCCTGCGAGTTCCAGAAAAGGAGAATATGCTTGGGGATTATCATATCTTCTTAATGGTTCACTTGTGTTCATTAAGTAATTAATTTCACTTATCTGATTTGCAGAATAATGCCCAAAGGTTGGACTCCTGGATCATCAACATCCAACCTCTGAGTGAGCTTCTGGAATTATCACCTTCCTAAATTAGGAAGATGCCTATCTGTGTTCTTCCTTACTGAGCCCCCAGGATAGGGGAGCTCCCTGAGATCCACCTCCTGCCTTTCAGGGAGTCGGGCTGGAGACTCCCACTCTGAAGCCCCCGTGGGGCTAACCTTGCTTGACTTCACCTCAGGAACCACCAACCTCAGCTTTCTAAACCCCATAACCTTCAGGCTCTAGGGTACTTTGTTGCCCTGACTCCCGCTGAAGCATAGCTTTCAGGGAAGCTGGACAATGTCTGGAAAGTCAATTAGGAAAAACTGGGGACAGGCCAAGGACTCAGTCTCAGTGACAACCACAGCAAATCAAGAGGGGAGGTTGGAGCCAGCTTTGCCCATGGAACACAGGATGCCTCTCACATGTGGACATTGCATGTGCTTCTCTAGCTCCCTTTCCACCTCTGCAGCCCTCACCAACATTTCAGCTCCTGCTTCCTCTCCATAAACTGTGCTGCAAGGACTAACAGAGGGCCATGGCTAATAGTCACGTCAGGCTACGCGGGAAGCAGCAAAACCCACCAGCAGGGCTGGAGGATCTTGGGCTTGCAGGCTGTGCCCACAGTGCCCCACTGTGCCCCTAGGAGGGGCCCAGGCAAGGGTACTAATTACAGGCTGTGCAGAGATGGGGAGCACCACCCCTCATCCAGGGTTCGAGAAGGACTGGCGGCTTCCAGGCCCCAGAGATGCACAGGATGGCCAGTGTGGTCGTTGCGGCCCTGGCGGAGGCAGGCAGGTGCTGGGTGCTCACCTTGTGGTCTAGCTCAGCGCTGGCCTTTGGCTGTTGCTCTTGGCAGGATGGCCAGGTCTCAAAGCCCAGGCACTGCCTGAGGGAGGATGGCCTCATGAGGCTGAGGAGCTGGCTGAGTGAGAACAGCTGGGGAGAGAAGGGAGGTTGTCACTCACTCAGCAAGTGCTAAGGCCCTGTGGGGACTCTTGCCTGGACACCCGGGCTGGTATATTGGTTGAGTATGTGCTCTGGACCAAGGCCGCCAGTTTCTAAGGCCTGAGGCCACCTCTCCTTAGGATGCGAGTGTCCTGTCCATAATGTGGGACAACCACATACCTCTTCCCAGGGCAGGAGGGAAACACTCACACGCAGGGCCCGGCATGGAGTGCATCCTCCTTTAAGGATGCTCACTAGGAAGATCTCCCTAGACTGAGCTTAATCCACTTCCCTGGAGAAAGCGGACACTCAGGTTTAGAAGAACCAAGACCAGCAGAGAGGGTCTCCTCTGCCCCTGGGCAAGGCCCTCTCGGCCCTGAGCTGCTGGTCACATCTGCTGGCCCACTCTCCCCAGGCCCCCTGCTTCTCTTTTTTTTTTTTTTTTTTTTTTTACGATTTATTTATTTATGCATACAAGAGCTGGGGTACAGACCATAGATGCGGGGGGTGAGAGGATTCACCAAAGACAGAGTGGGGAGCAGAACAGGCAGATTGACTGAAATACACGGCTGAGGGGAGCAGCGGGCGAGTCAGGAGAGGTCTGCTGCGCCATGTGGGTTGCTCCCTGGCCGGCCTGGGATCGAACTTGTGCTGCAGAGGCTGCAGATTGCTTCATAGTGTGGTGCTTAACCCCTTGTGCCACCAGGGAGGCCCTCCCTGCTTCTCTTTTAACGTGTTGCCTTGGAGGTTTTATTTTTTTTTATAGATTTATTTATTTATTTATTTATTTATTTATTTATTTATACAAGCACTGGGTACAGTCAGAAGCGCGGGAGGGTGAGAGAACCCACCAGAGCCAGAGCGGGGAGCAGAGCAGGCAGAAGGACCGAAGCACACTGCTGAGGGGAGCAGCGGGCGGCAGGAGAGGTCTGCGCGCCATGTGGGACCCTCCTCCGGTGGCCGGGGAGCAGCTGGGGATCGAACCGGCGCTGCAGAGGCTGCGGGCAGCTTCGCAACCCAGCGCTCAACCACTGTGTCACCGGGGAGGCCCTGCCTTGGAGGTTTTAAAGACTCATGAGAGAAGAGAGGCTGGGATGTGCCCCGCCCCATCCCCGCCCCTCCCCCATCACTGTGAACCCCGACCTCAGTCGTCATCATTCTGCCTGCCCTGATTTTTGTCATCTCCCCCCTCCCCAATGCCATTTCCCTTCCAGAGGATTTTTAAAGTAAACAACACATCGTATCTTTTGACCCATAAAGAGCATCTAACGTAAAAGGAAGCATAATCATAGTATCATGCTCTTGCTCAACAAATTACAGGAATTCCTTATATAATCCAGTACCTGTGCTTTCTCTGATTGTCTCAAAAATGTCTTTATACGGTTTTGTTGGACTGGAGACTCCCCTCAAGGTGCACACCTGGCAGTTAGTTGATACGCCACTTAATTTGCTAGCCTGCCTACCTTCTTTGGGCTGTACTTAGACGGCCTACTTTCTTTGGGCTCTGAGTGTGTGACCCCGACCCACTGCCCCCCAGGGAAGGTGTGTGGCCAGTATAAGTCCAGGTGACTGCAGCATGGTGCTCCTTCCAGTCCTTGCCTTGCACCTGGTTTGGGCAGTCACTGCGGAGCCCCAGCAAGGACTGTCTAGCAGCCCTGGAGCCAGCTTGTGGCTGAGGCAGCAGGCAGGTGGGTGCTGAGCTGCTCGCCCCTCAGAAGCTACATGCAACCCTAGGGAGGGGACAGTGTGGAACGAAGGAGCAGAGCCGGGGAGTTCACAGAGGCACAGTCTTTTTAGATGTAGCAGGTGCAGGGTGACCGAAGGGCTAGGGCGCAAAGGCCCAGCCCTGCTCAGCACACCTGGCCTCCTCCCCCTGATTCACCCTTAAACACCTGCTCAGCACCTCAGTCGCCAGAGGGCTTAGACAGCCCACAGAGCAGCTGGGCTGCAGGAGAGAGTCAGGCCTGGGGCTTTGGCTCCTGGGAGGGGGCCAGGGCTTCTTGGCCTGGTGTCTGATCCTTTTAGAAGGGGACAAGAGCATGCAGAGATACACACACACACACACACACACACACACAAGTTTTGGGTGAAGAGAGGCATACTCTGGAGCTTCACCAAAATCGTAGCTGTGGCACTTTGCTCAGGCCTTGCAAGTCTGGGGAGAGTTTTCAAAACAGCCCTGCCTGCTTGGAGCTCACAGCTGTGCAAGCACCAGCGCCAGGCTCTGCAGCCCACGCCCCCAGAAGCGGCCCTCAGGCAGGCCTCGCCCCAGCAGGGACCCTCCCTGCTAGGGAGCCCTGGGCGGGACTGGGCAGAGGAGCACCACAGCAGCTCACTAGCTCCCATGTTTTCCCTCTCACTTCTGAAAACAGCTTCACTCAGCTCAGTGCACAGTGCAGCCAGCTGCTGCTCTGCAATCTGCCTTGTGCCTGCTGATGGCTTATTTTGTTTCCAACTCTGCAGCCCCAGCCAGCCCCACTCTGGCAGACAGCCCCCGTCCCAGATTGGAGTTAATTTGGGCCACGTGGACTCCCCAAGGGACAGGGCCTGACCAGGACATCTCTCCACCTAACCCTCCTGCTGGGAGTGGTCTCTGCAAACACTTAGCCCATTAGGACAGACACCTCCAGACAAGAAGCAAATAATCACCCAAGAAGACAGGCCCCTACTGGCCTTGTCAGTCTGCCCAGCAAGAAGAGGCAGACACTGATTCCAGCGAGGCAAATGTCCTGCCAGCTGGTCACTCCAATGCTCAGACCCTGGCAGCAGCTCCTGCTTGCCCAGGGAGAAGGCCACGATCTTAAGTGTCCCTAAGGCCTCACGTGGCTGCCACTGCTCCCTGGAGGCTGTGCCCTGATGAGGCCTTCTGACCATACACTACACAGTTGCCTGCTTTTCCTCGTGCCTCCCTGTCTGCTCTGCAGCCCTGCCTCCCACACCACCCACACACGCCAGTCCTCTTCTCCCGTATTTCAAATCATTCATCACCTTCTAACATGCTACGAAATTTACTTATGGGTCATGTTTATTACCATTATCTGCTCCTTTCTTGTCACTAGAATATAAGCTCCACCAGGACAGTTATGTTCTCTGCCAGGCCCTAGAGCTCAGCACAGCACTTGGTACGTGACTCGTCTAATAAGCATTTGTCAAGTGAATGAATGAACAAACAGCAGCTAGTCTCTCCCTAGTAGATGCAACCCTATTCCCCCTTGATTTTGGCCATTTGAAGCTCATGTTGTCCAAATTCCAAACCAGAAGACATGACTTGACAAAAGAAGTTTGCAGGAGGTGTTGCAAGAGGTGGCCTGGGATAAGAAACAAACTCACAATTTCTGTCCACACCTGTTCCACCTGTGTCTTGCCTTAGCCCAATAAAGAGCTTCTGCATCCCACCAGTCACACAAATCTTGGGGGTCTCCTTGTTTCCCTTCTCCCGCATCCCATTGGCTGGGGTACACCTCAAATCTGACCACTTCTCATCACTTACACATTCATCTTTCCAAGTCAAACCACCACTACCTCTTACCAGGATGACTGCAATTTCCTCCTCCCCCCCCCCCCCCGCCCTCAATAGTCTATTTTCAACACAGCAGCCAGAATAAATTTTCTATTAGACATTTTAAACGTGGGACCTCCCTAGTGGCACAAGGGATTGAGTCTTAGCACTGAGAAGCTATTGGCAGCCACTGCAGCACGAGCTCAATCCCCGGCCAGGAGCTATCCACATGGCTCAGCAGACCTTTCCTGACTCCCCAGCTGCCCCCCTCAGCAGTGTATTTCAGTAGATCTGCCTGCTCTGCTCCCCACTCTGTCTCTGGTGAATCCTCTCACCCCCTGCACCTCTGACCTATACCCCAATTCTTGTATGCATAAATAAATAATATAAAATTTTAAAAAGACATTTTAAACATATAAAACATTTTTTAAGTCAAATTATTTCTTCTCTTATCAAAACCTTCCAGAGACTCTCCACTTTGGTATTAAAGTCAAAGTACCCACCGCAGCCTGGATTCTATGGTGGGCTGAGCCCCTGAATCAGTGGATAAGGTTTATGGAGCACCATGGATGTGTTAGGGGGATCAGGATGTCCTAAAGCTAATTCCATACAGGCTTTGTGGACCCCACCCCCACCCCAGGCCAAAGCCAAAGACACTGGGAACTCCAAATCCCATCACCACCAAAGGGAAGGTGGCTGGGACCTGAGGGTGGGGTTAAGCAGCCAGGTTGGTATAAAGCCAGACACATGGGCTTTGGGGGGGGGTCCCCCATTTTGACTCCCCGCCAGCTCGCAGTGTCCGGCCAGCTCTGAGAGTGACTTTGGGTTACCAGGTCGGCGGATCGGGTAGGACGCATTAAAGACTTTATTTCCCTATTTTCTCCCTGAGTTGTACATTTTCCTTATTTCCTTTTCCCTTGTAAATAAACCTTTTATTAACCTTTTGTGTGTGCCTGTAGTGGAGTATTAATAAGTCCCTTTTAAGCACGCGGGTGAGGACCCACAGCCAGGAACCCGTTCAATATCGGGGCTGCCCTGTAACAGCTGGATGAAGAGAAAGGAAGGGGAGGCCTGCTGCTCCTTTCTGTCACCCAGGACTAAAGCTCATCCAGTACAGCACCTTCAGCTGACTTCAACTCCTACTACTCCACCCTCACTCCTCTGCTCCAGCCATACTGGCCTCTGTTTCTTCTCCAAACCTTAGAGACTTTTGCCTGTTCCAAGGCCTTTGTACTAGATGCGCCCACTGCCTGGAATGCTCTTCCCCAGGAAAGCAGCTTGATTCCTTCAGGACTGTGCCCAAATGCCCCCTTTTTCTTATATTCCTTCTCTGCTCTATCTGGCTTTATTTGTCTCCACAGCACTTTACTACCATCCGGCATGCCAAATACTTCCTTCCTTCTAGGTGCCTGCATCTTTCTTCCCCTGCCCTGAGTTTTATGAGGGAGGGACCAAGTTTTGATGAGGGCTGTATGGTGCCTAAGGCACACTTGTGCCTGGGGCCAAAACCCTGCTGTTTCTGGAATATTCCCAGAATTCTCAGGATCAACAGGACACAATTTGACCCTAAGACTCTCCTGAAAATGCAAACAACCTTGTGTTTGTTGCATCTTGACCTTGTACAGGCATCCAGGTCCTCAAATGCTGTTCTAGTGCCTGTTCCTGCTTCTGGGGGCTCAGACTGCAGTTGGAGATACACAGCCATGAGGCAGAGCAGGGACTTCCCCTGCCCAGCAGTGCCCTGCCTATCCTCTGCCCAGGCACCTCTCCTCCTACACAGGTCAACTCTCAACCCTTGCACTGACCTCCACGGTGAATCAGTTGACAAGGTTTATCAAGCACTCATGCATGGAGAAGAGTAGGGAAGGCCCGGGTCCTCTCTGTCATCCAGCAGAGGACATCCAACAAGAAGTGGCAGATGTGGTCCAGGCTGTCACCACAATGGGAGCCAACGAAGGGGCTGGTGGCCTGATGCAGAGGTCATGGGCAGGGACACAGCCTTACTGCCATGTTGACCCTGAGAACTTTCCTGACCATACCTGCCTTGGTTTGCCTATTTGTGAAGATGGAAAATAATAAGTCTTACTGCCTGGGGCCTCTAGGAGAGGTCAGCGCTGAGAACAGTTGCTGGGACGAAGCCAGTGCTATTCAGGGTGTTGGCTGCCACTATTTCGGCTGGGATATGCTAGGTGAAAGGAGGAAGGGCCAGACACACAGCTGTGTGCAGAGGGTAGCTGGGCTGGCCTGCAAGGAGAGCTATGTCAAGGAGAAGTTGGAAAAGGGGGTGTGTGGGCTCGCCCAGGCAGCTGTGGGGCAGAGGTGGCCTTTGAAGGTGTGTTTCAATAGGAGGAGGATCGGTCTGACAGGCCAGACTGGAAAGGGGAGTGCCTATACCTGCGAGACCTGGGAGGTGGCCACAGAGCAGCCCCAGGCATTGTGGAGATGGTGGGGGGTGGGGGGGAACACTGGGAGGGCTGAGGGCAGGCCTGTGCGGGTCCTCCTTCCCCTCAGCCGCCAGAAGTCTTGAGCAGTTTTGCACAGGCCGTGGACTGTCTCAAGTCTCTAGTCTTTGCAGCATAAGCATTGACTCACCCTCAAGACCTGGCTCAGGACATCTTCTCTTGAAGCCACTTCACTGCCCTCGGGCTGAATTAGTCACTGTACCCTCAGCCCACCTGGCTCACGCTCTCTCCTCTGAGGTTTCCCAGCTGCCTCAGAGCCGTCACAGAGAGGGAGCTCAGGAACAGATGCGTGTGGGGTGAGCACACGAGCTGGGGGCAGCTGGTGTGGAGCGAACTTCCTGGAGCTGGACCCGACTGGCCCTGGCAGGCTGAGAAAGCCCAGGCCCTGGGGTGAGACTGGGAGCACACAGGCCAACTCGCCCTGGGGGGGACGACCCCGCCCAAGTGCCCCACCTTACTTCCTCCCTTGCAGCACGCTCCAGGCCCAAACAAGCCTGCCTTTCCTCCTCAGCACTCCCCCTCACCACTCTCTAGTCTTCCCTCACTCTCTGCACAGGCTCTGGCCAATAAAAAACACAGCAAAATAAAATCCCAAGCCTTGAATTGACGCAGACAATTAAGAAATCCTCTGTTTTTCTGGCCCCTGCGCAACACAGTTCCCGCTCATGGCCGGCTACCCTCATCTGGAGTCCGCATCCCGCCTTCTCTGATCTTGTTGCTCTGACGTCAAATATCGGAAGGTGAACACAATGGATAATTTAAGTTGGGTAATGGTGCAAGGGAGACTGTGCACTGTTCTCCAAGGGGCTTGGTGACCCTCTTCTGACCAATGCTAATGTCCTCTGGAGCCCTCGGACAGCGCTCTTTCTTGCCCTCTGGCTGCAGCCCCGCCTCCTCTCTCCTCCCTCCTCCCCACCTCCCCTACACATAAGTCTGGCCCTTCCAACTTCTTTCCTCACAGAGATGCTCTCCATCAGGCTTTTACCTCTGTGACATGACTTGGGTGCAGGTCACTCCCTTACCTGCCCTTCCTAACGTTTCTGCTTGGGGAACCAACTCACCCACCTCAACCCCCAGCCACTTGAGCCATTCAACCTGGGGTCCACAGTGTGGGTTGAGTTCCTGGGTGTGCCAGGCACTGTGTGAGGTGCCACTGGGCAGCAGTGAGCAGAAACCATTTGGTCTCTGTTCCCAAGGAGCTGCTCAAGGTGTGTGTGTGTGTGTGTGTGTGTGTGTATGCACGAGTGTGGAAAGACCCTGAACAAATGAAACTATCAGGAGGAATGGGGAATACACAATGATATAAAAGACATAAATAAAAAATAAATTAATAATAATAAAAAGAAAATATCAGGAGGTAAACATCACCAGTGATTGGAAAGAAGGTGATGGTGCCCAGCGGGCACTTTGGGCTGGGTATTCAGGAAAGGTTGCCCTGAGGAGGTAACATTTCAGTTGGAATTGGTATGACAAGAAACTCCATTCCTGTTAAAGCCTGAAGGAAAGCACTAAGGCAAAGGGAGGATCCTGCCTGGGCAAAAGCCAAGCTGGGCCCATCTGACAAGCCCATCCAATAGGTCGCCTCCCGAGCCCACCTTGCAATTACAGCATCTCAGACTCAGTCATGTTGTCTACCTGCCCCAGGATGTGCCGGGACATCCTCCCAGTGCCCCAGGCAAGGGGCCGCACAGTTGGTCTTGTACCCTGCCAATGGCTAGAGAAGCACAGCCCTCTGCCTTGCCCCTCGTGTTGCTAAGCCAGTGGGTTCAGTTAAACACTACAATTCTTCTCCATTTTGGGGAGACTTAAGGCTGCTGAATTGAACCCTCAAAAATGGCTAGAATGCTACACTTTAAAAGGATAAGATGTCCCCCACAAAGGTTAAAATAACAAATGATCTTTTATGTATGTTTTACCATAATTCAAAAGAAGTAATACAAGTTCCCAGCTCACTGTCTATCCTCAGTGCCTAGCACTTAGCAGGCACACAAGGAGTAACTGTCCACTGAAAGAATATGAGTAAGAAATTCAAACTCAGCTCTACAGTCCCAGGGACCCTAGACTTTGGGAAAAGCACTGGGGTGAACAGGTGGCAGGAAGATCCTTTGCTCACCTGGAGGCATCCCGAGCCAAACAATAGATGCTGCTGAAGCAACGACTCACCTGGGCCTTGCCTTCCCAGAGAGAGAGCATCTCTTGCTGGTTCAGCATCCGGGCGATGATCACCAGGCTGAGCTGACCTCGAAGCTGCCTGTGAGACAAGGCATGAGAGAGACTGAAGGCTGTGACATCCTCAGAGGAAGGCTAGTTTGAAGTCAGGAGGCCGGGTGGGGGCAAGGCACAGTGACTGGGGCAGCCACGCTCTGTCTAGGGTACCTTGGCAAGGGGCTTCTTCTTTGGGTTTGTAGCATTTATGATTTCTTTTAGAAGTAATAAAACATGCATGATGGGAAAGTTCACAAAAAGAAAAAAAGAGGGCCTCCCTGATGGTGCAAAGGGTTGAGTCTTAGCACTATGAAGTTGTAACACGAGTTTGATTTCCAGCCAGGCAGCTACCCACATGGCACAGCAGACCTCTCCTGACTCGCTTGCTGCTCCCCTCAGCAGTGTATTTCAGTCAATCCGCCTGTTCTTCTCCCCCCACTGTCTCTGATGAATTCTCTCACCTCCTGCGCCTCTGGCCTACACCGCAGCTCTTGTCTGCATAAATAAATAAATCTTTTTTTAAAAAAAAAAAGAAGAGAGGAAGCAAGTGAAGGCCAGAGGACGGGGCCATGGGTGGCAGTGGCTGGGAGAGACCAAGAGGGGCAATGGGAAGAGGAGACGAGGACACAGTGAGACAGGTGAGACAGGGCTACAGGATAAGCCCCTTTCTGCCAGCTCCTCTGCCATAGTTCGCTCCACCGAGGGGTGGCATCTTCCCTGCACTTCTCCATACTTATTGTCCCCCTAGGGCAGCAGATGTCAGCCCCTAGCAGGGGCTTGGCTGCACCACCAGCACTGGGCATTGGGCCCACAGTCCCTAGCTCCTGCAGAAAGCCAAGGAGAGGGCTGGAACCAAATTCTTAGAGGAGAAATACCCTCAGGTAACAACACTGCTGGGGGGACCCCACAGATGCCCTCACCTGCACCGCTAGCATGACACACAGGAACTGAAGAACCAGATATCGGGAAATGATGCCTCCCTAAGGAAGTACCTGGGGAGGCAAGACTGAACCACCATAACTTCCCAGGGCCCAGTTGCTGTCCACACCTCACTTCGGGGGAGAACTTCAGTGTGACGGGCAAATTGAGGAGGGAATGGCCTCCTCAGAGCTCTGGACAGGCTGGGATCTGAACCCAGGGATCTTGCTTTTTCTTTTTCTTTTTTTTTTTTTAAAGATTGACTTATTTATGCATACAAGAGCTGGGGTGCAGGCCAGAGATGCGGGGGTGAGAGGATTCACCAGAGACAGAGTGTGGAGCAGAACAGGCAGACTGACTGAAATATACACTGCTGAGGGGAGCAGCAGGCGAGACAGGAGAGGTCTGCTGCGCCATGTGGGTCACCTCCCTGGCTGAGGATTGAACTCGTGCTGCAGTGCCTGCGGATAGCTTCATAGTGCTGCCTCTTAACCCCTTGCACCACCAGGGAGGCCCCGCTTTTTATTATTTTTTTTCTTAGATAACTTAGTCAAGCAAGTCAGAGGACTCAACAAAGCAAGGTGCTCCTGATTCAAAAGAGAAAGAGTAGCAGCAGGCAGCATCACCACACACCAGAAGGATGGACATGAAAAAAGAGAAACACCAGTGCTGGTGGTGCAGGGAAATGAGGTGCTCACAGCATGGCTGGGGGGAAATAAATTGGTACCTTCACGTTGGGAAACTGACAAGATCTACTACAAATATACAGACCCTTATGCCATGACCCAGCAATCCTGCTCCTAGATAGGTAAGTACAAAACTGTTTAGGTAGAAGTACAGTCCTGACATCCCATCAGAATGGAGAAACAGATTGGGCTCATGCATCCAACTCAATCCTACACAGAACAATGATGAATGAGCTAACGTTACAGTCAATGTTCCAGGCATGGATGATCTTCACAGTGTTGGGTAGAATAAAGCAGATACAAAAGATGTGTATGAGTTAGTTTAATTCCAGTATAAAGCGGGCCAACCCCAGCTGCTAGAAGTCAGATACTGACGATGCTTTGGGAAGTAGCTTCTGGTCTTGTTTCATTTCTTATCTGGATGATGGCTTCACATGTGTTTGGCTTGTGGAAATCGGCTGAGCCCTACATTTATGGTTTGCATTCTGTTCTGTTGTGTGTTGCAGTTCAATAAAAATATTACTTAAAGAAGAAATTCAGGGGGGCGGGAGGGGAGGGATTGGGATCAGAATGGGGGGTTGCAATTGTATGGGGAATATAAAAATAAAATTTATTATTTAAAAATAAATAAATAAATAAAAGATTATCGAAGCAAAAAAAAAAAAAGAATAAATTCAGTGGGTGGGGGTGTTATTTAGGATTGACAGATTTAGCCAGTGAAAATAATAGGATGCCCCGTTAAAAGTGATTTCTTATAAACAAAGAATTAATATTTTTTAGTCTAGGTCTATTCCATGCAATACTTGTATATTATATGTGGCAACTCCAGGCGAGACCAGCATCTCTATCCACACATGACAGCGGAGCTCTGATATTAACCAGCATGGGGTCTACTCTGACCTTGTCTCCCTTTGACCTTGATCCCTGTCTACAGAGCACCTTGGTGTTTCCCACCCAGCCTTCCAGACTCCCCATGAGGGCCTCCTCTGGTAGCGCAGCGGTTGAGCTCTGGGCTGCGAGGTTGTCTGTAGCCACTGCAGCTCTGGTTCGTTCCCCGGCCACCAGTGAGGGTCCCACAAAAAAACAAAACAAAACAAACCCAAACAGACTCCCCATGAGAGGCAGCCCCCACCTGGACTACACTCTAGGATAGAAAACAGGAGTCTCTCATCTCCACATCCCCTACAACCAGACCCCTGGGGGGTGTAGCCAGGCCCCAGCTCCTTACCCAGAGGCTCCCCTCCCCCGCCAGTTTCTTGCTGGGCCCTGGCCACATCACATACCCCACATGGCCTCTATCTCATTGTCAGCTAGGACCTGCTCTCCAGCTGTTCCACAGGAGCCCCAACAGCAGCTGGGCCGGGAACACAGTGGGAGGTAAATGGCCCCTTTGTGCTGCTACTCCAAAGCGAACTTGCAGTCAGTTAGAAGTCCAGCATCTGGGCTTCATTAATCCCAAACTTGAGGCCTGCGCGGGAGCAATTTTACCCGCAGCGAGCAGGGAGGGGCCGACCTGGGGGTGGGGGTGCTGGCAGGACGGCAAAGCAGAGTTGGGGGTGGTTCCAGAAAGGAAGAGGAGGGCTGGGTGGGTCAGGACAGGGCTGTCGTCCAGAAACGAAGAAAAGCACCAGAAAAAGCACGGAGGGGGTGAATGGATGAAAAGAAACCCACATCTGAGAGTGGTGTGTTCCCCCTCTGTGTCCCGCCTGCCCGCTGCCTTTCATCCTGATGTCCTTCCCGGCTTTTTAAACATAGTCCCCTGCACTCTCGGTTCCCACTGGGACACAGGGAGAGAGGGCAGGGCTGCTTTTAAATTTTTTTCTGACAACATATTCTGCAGAGGAGAAAAAGCAAAGACTCACTTTAAATATCACCCAAACTGTGCAGGGGTAACCCCAGGGTTGGGGGTGTGTGTGTGTGTGTGTGTGTGTGTGTGTGTGTGTGTGCGCACAGCAGGGACCCGGAGGCCTGAGGGAGGTTGGCCATGGGTTCTTTCTCCCCAGAAACTGCACCACTCAGGGAGGCCGCCCCGGAACTCAAATCAGACCCAGCAGGCAAAAGCTGCAGAAGCCACTGGAGTCATCCCAGACACTGCTTATAAGGCAACAGGCGCTATCAGGCCAGGCCTCTGCATCCGCCCTGCCCCCCTCGGGCCTCTGTAACACCAGGACACTGGATTCAGAGGAGTCTGAAATGCTGGGAAGTTTGGAAATGACTTTTCCAAACCCACAGCAGTCTCAGGAAGAGGAACACAGGTGCTCTGCTCCTCAGCCTCCAGTCCTCCTTCCAGCTTCTGCAATGGACGTCCCAGCAGGCACCCCGCAGGAGCTCGGGGAGGAAGGCCAGCGTGGGTTGTGAGGATGGCGGAGCAATCACTGTGGTCAGCGTAGCCCCCTCTGGCGCCCCTCGTCTACATTGCTTCCAAGGGGAACCAGACCCTGCCAAGGCTGAACTACCCTAAAAGGCCATCAGGCATCTGGCCAAAGGCGTGAGCGGCCTTTTCCATGTCTCTCGGGCAGCTCAGGAAGCAACAACAGTGGCCTGTTCCGCTGTGGAAATGCTGCCCAACACCCTGCCTCAGGGCGTCTGCCTGGTTGCTTTCTGCAGGCTGTCCACATCGCCTCTCAGGCCACTCAGTCACCTGCTCCTCAGTCCTCCCCGTGGGGTTCTGTCTTGCCTGAGCAAGTGCTACCCAGGCAGGAAGAAGTGGGGCCTCGGCTCAGAGGTTAGGGGGACCTCCTTGGTGATGGGCCTGGTTATCCTCACACACGATGGGGCACTTATGAGTGTGGACACATGGTGTGTCCAGGAAGATGGTGGGATATAGCCAGCCACAGATCCATACAGGCTCTGCAACTTGGCAACGCAAGGGAGCCATCTCCCATGTCGACTTGAAAGGGCCCACCAGAGTGCTGCTGCCACTACACTCGAGAGCGCTTTGCACGTTCCCCTTTATAGACCACGTTTGGAAACAGGCAAAATGAATCCACGGCATGGAATCCAGGGCAGTAGTTTCCTTGGCAGTGGGAATGCCTGGGAGGGGCCCGAGGGGGCTTCTGGAACTCTGGTGAGGTCTTTCCTGTGATGTAGTGGTGGTTACACAGAGGTTCCCCTTTGCAAAAGGGCAGAGTGTCCACCTATGACGTGTCCGTCCCTGCATGTACATTATACATAAAAAGGCTACTGTGAGTTAGTAAGTAAAGTTCATACAGGCAATTATAATCCAGCTTCATCTTCCTTATCTCTCTCTGTGCCCTGATCTCTTTGTCTTTCTTTTTGGTATTAGGATAAAATCCACAGGACCTTGGGCTTAGAAAACCGCTGGAAGTCACACAATGCCTGGGTATTCACCCTCTTAACTAGGCCCTCCACACACTTGAAAGATGTTGCTGTATTTCCCACGGTGACCCCCTCTTCAGTACAACAGCCACACTTTTTTGTCCTTTGGATTCTTTCTGCCATTCTGGGCCGGTCCTCAGAGGCCCCGAGGGCTGTCAGTGGGCCCACTACAGGGAGGTACTCAGAGCTAGACCGAAGCTCATGCCCTGGCAGTCCCACGACACCACACAGCAGATTGAGCCCAAGTCTTTTTTCACACATCTTGCTGTCAAAGCTCATTTCCCACAGCCTGTGTGTAATTGTGCAGCTGAGTCTCTTTTCCTCTCAGGCCAGAATCACGGCCTGTTGAGATCACTGTTTTGTGGTCGGGCATCTTCACATCATGTGGGAACCTGACCTCTGTGCCATCAATGGCCTCACGAAGACACTAGCTCTGCCCCGGCCAACCAGTCAGTGAAGTCAGCGCTCCGGGCAGCAAAAAGGGTCCGCCCTCCAGGTGGACACCTGTTGAAACACCTTGAGAGCTTGTTTGGAGACGCTGGCAGGGGCGAGCGCAGCTACTCGTATACCCTCGACGGAAGAACAGTCTCTCTCTATTCAGGGAAGGCCGTCCTCTTCCCCCGAGCACGTGGCTTCAGGAAGGTCGCACATGTTGCGGTGAGGAAGGGGGCACCTTCCTAGCCAGCCAAATCAACCCTGGCATCAAGGGGGTGACAGATGTTGCAACCAGATTGCCCTCACATCCTGAAGCACATTTTGAAGATGAGTCCAGCTCATTCTTCATCTTTCAGCCACATCTCTTCATGTCGTCCATAAGACAAGATGATAGTCTCCATCACACACTTTATGGAAAACCCAGACAGTCCTCTCCAGACAGTCGTCTAGCCCGTCAAAGAGTCAAGTGAAGCTAGTCCACTATGATTGATTCCGAGGGACCCTAGAAAGCAGTGCTTCCTTTTCTATGTCTGCGCTCACAAACCATCCTCTGGGGACTCACAGAGGGACACATCTAGGCTGAGTGCTGAGAGCAGAAAGCACCCCCTCTCCCACTTCCAGAGCTCCCTCCCCACCATGCAGCCTTGTATCCCTTCCACATGTCTCCCAGTATTGGGGGAACGGAAAGTCATTCTGTGCAGCAGCTGCTCACATATAACTCCCTGCACTATCTTGGGTTTCAATGCCCTATGATCAACATCTGAGTGCAGATGAAAAATTCTGCTCTTCCAGAGAAAAGAGTACGGAATAGGGAACACGTCACCTTCTCTCTTCATCAGTGTTAACACTGCACTGTCAGCTCATATTCAGTTTCATTACAGGATTTCCCAGACCACCTGGATGACCTGAGTCATCTTTCTTTTTGGAATCTGCCACTTACTGAAAAATTTTCTCTCTCTGTTTCTTGAAATCTGCCCTCCAGAAGCAAGCACTCCACAAGCATGCTCAACGCGTCCTGCTTCTGGACCGGGTCTGCGGCCCAGAGAACAAAGCCGCGGCCTGTGTCTCATGATGTGCACAGCCCACGGGGTCAGCAAAGGCGCCAGTAACCAGGGCCCCGCGTCGGGAGGCTTCTCACCAGAGCAGGGGCTGAGATGTGAGCCTGGCCTTGAGGATGATGAATGTGAACCAGGCAAAGAGGAGGCCAGGAAAAGGCCTCTCTAGGAAGAGGGAACAGATGTCAAAAAGCTCAGAGGCCAGTGCTTGTCATGAGTGTGGGGGGCTGCAAAGTTTTAGGATGTGGCTGGAACGTGGGTGTCTGTGGGGGGGTGGGGGCGGGAGAATAGGACTGGGGAAGCAGGCAGAAGGCCCTCATACGCCAGGCTGGGCTGTCTGAATTTCGTCCTGAGGAAAAGGTGGAAGGATTTCATGCATAGGAGTGACAGGAACAGATGTGCATTTGAAGGAAGGTCACACTGCCAGGCAGTGTGTGGGGTTGGGTCTGACAAGAGAAAGCCTTCAAGAAGCTGGGCAGATTCCCCTGCAGAAATCCAGGGGTGCTGTAGTAAGACCCTCAACTAAGACTGCACCAGTGAAGGTGACAAGGAAGGACGACTTCTGGGTGAGAAAGGGAAGCTCAGAGGGATAAAAGGGTACCCAGACTACCCAGATTTTGGGGAGGGGCAGATGCTGATCCCATACTAGGCCATGGGTGACATGAGGAGGTAGTCCTCCTTGGAAGGCAGTGACTTAAATTCTGCATATGCTGAATTTTAAATACCTGACACAGATCTGGGGCTTAGCAGCAGTCTGGCCAAAATATTGACTTGGGAATCCTTAGCATGTAGTTGGAGTTGAGGCCATGAATGAGATGGCATCTCAGATTGAGTTCTCCAGGAAGTGGACTCTTAAAATTGCCTGGCTATTCGGGATCCCAAAAGTCCTGTCTCTTCTAGAACCTTCCTTCTGCAGCCCTCACTTCTCATTCCTATACCTTTAGCTTTTCATTCTCTGCTGGCTGTCTCCCAAATATGGAAAGGAGGGGTCAGGAGGTAAGAGTCACAGGTGCACTAGGTTTTTCGGTGGGGGTGGCAGATGGTCGAGAAAGAAGGGACCCTGTAATAGCAAGAAGTGTAATGAAGTTTGAGATCTGCTAAGGACCTGAGGAGGCTGACCAGGTAACTCATCAAATGGCTCCTGGGCAGCCTAAAGGGGTCAGGGGCTGAGGTGAGGGCAAGGGAAACATGTTGCGGCACCACATCATATCCTGTGCCGTTTTCAGGGTGGGCAGATCTAAAAAGCATGCAGGAAGGGAGTTAACAGTGGCGTGAGGTGGAGTGAGGAAAGGAAGCTGGGAGAGAAGAGGGGCCAGGAATAAAGGAACTGGCGCAGGGCCTGGGTGTGGCTGTGAGCTGCGGGATGGAAGGTGCAGCCCTCAGTCAACCCTGAAGACAGGGAGTGGCTCCCACCCAGCAACGTGGAACACACAAGAGCACTCTGGGGAAAGCTATAGTGCACCTGCAAGCATCACCACTCCATGCCCAATGCAGAAAGACCTGCTGATTCCAAGGTTTCTTTCTCCCAGGACTGCCTGCATGTTTGCTTTATCAGTCAGCTCCTCACTGGTGGTCAAATACAGCTGCCTCAGGCAGGACAAGACCATGCTGAGAGATTACTGGGGAACTCCAGAATTCACGGATGGATGGAGAACTGGCCTCAGGAGAGTCAGGTGCCAAGGGTCAGTCCAGGCAAGAGCCCCAAGGAACCTGGTGATGGCTGTGGGGTCCTGTCCTCAAGAGCCTCTGATAGTGAAACCTGGGGCTCACTCCCAGGAGGTGGAACAAAGAACTCACTTGTCCTTGGCTTCTGAGGAGAGGGAGTGGCACAATGAGGAATTTTCCCCAACACAAGATGTCCAAATTCTTCCTCAAAAGACACAGGAACAGAGAGAAGAGAGCCAGAATTTGGCATTTACTTTCTCACTGAGTATTTTATAAGCACCCATAATGTTCTAGTTTCTGTTCTAAGCACTGGGGATACACCTGCAGGGAGCTTGCATTCGAAGGGGGAAAGGGCAGATAACACGAAATAAGTTTCAGGAACATTGGCTGTTTGATAAGACAGTGAAGAAAAACAGAGAAGTGTGATCTTGCCAAACTGCCTTCCAGATGGACTATGTGGACACACACCCTGCAAACAGTCTCCACACTTCCTGCCATCCTTGTGCTTCCTGGTCTCTGCCAATCCTCTGGGTGAAGAACTCGATGTCACTGTTGGGGTCGGTTTTGTGACCTGCTTCAGGAAGCCTTGGTCCATCCTCCGTCCACCCAGGCAGTCTGTGTAAACGGGCTTCATCTTCCCCTTCACTTTGAGGGCCACAGTGAAGCTGCACGCACAGGATATTTAATAAACACTGAGGCTGGCGAATGAGGTAGGTCTCCAGAGCTTGGGGACATCAGCTTTTATGGAGTGATGGCAGCCCTCGGCCTCCCTCTACCCCTCAATGGTTTTATTTGAGTGGCCGCCAGGCCTGCTGCCAACACATGCTGAATCCCTGGGCAGAAGGGGCTGACGCTGCTCGTTCTAGCAGTTCCCGGAGCCACCCCGGAGGGGCCGTGGTCCCTGGACACACTTTCCTCCAAGAACCTCCACAGTTCATTAGTCCCATTTCAGGTGGTTTGCTCTTGTATTTACTTTCATTTTTCATGGTTATGCTCAACTTCTCCTTAAATTTGCCGCACATCCCTTGAAGTCTTGATCAACAAAGCAGGGGCGCGCATGGCACACATGCTGGTGGGAATTCTCGCCTGGAGCTTAAGTCAGCCTGCTAAGAATGTGACAGCCCATCTTACAGCGTCCGCCCTCCTTCCTGGGGTCAGCCTGGGCATCGAGCCCAGTGGGGCAGCCACCAGTGAGGGCAGAACAAGGCAGCCAGCAGGCTCCTCCAACATCTGCACCATGGGAGCCGGGGTAGGCAGGCGAATTAAAGAGCACAGTGAATACAGGCGGCTATAAAAGAGAATTAGAAACTCTTTCTGATCCAATTTGGAAAGACTGCCAAAACACACCTTGAGGTGAAAGCCAGGGCAGGGGACATGCATAAGCAGTGGTGACAAGCTGGGTGGCTCAGGAGGCAGGGGAGGGGGACATTGTCCCCTTGGTGCCTATTGATTTTTATTGTATTTGAAAATTTTATCTACTTAGAAAAAGAAATAAAATCTCCCAATAAATGAATAAATGCCCACGCTGACAATGAACTCTCCTTCCTGGTGAAGCTCTGGGCAGGAGGTATTACCCTAGTTGCTGTATCTATCTGAAAGCCAGGAGAAAGCTGTTACATTTTTTTCACCCCTGGCATTTCAGGGGCACTTATCATGGGCCCTAAGCTACAAAAAGACCCTGTAAAAGACACCGCTGCCTCCTGAAATCATGTTTGACATGGCTAACAGATGAACGTTGTTATAAATTTAGGCTATGGCAAAGATAGATCAAATTGGTTGTGAAAGGATGGATTATTCAGACCAAAAGAAATTGGGATTGGGTCCATTGGTTCTTTGAAGGTGAAAAAATCAAGTTAGATTCTTATCTAATACCTATAAAAAATAGGTTACAGATGGGATTAAGAGGGGAGAGAGACAAAGTTGACCACTTAGGCAATGTGGAGAAAGGCGGGTCAGAGATGTGAGATCACAGGCAGCCACGGAGCAGATGGGATCTGAGGCGGGAGGAAGAGAAAGCCACTGCCACCAGCCAGGGGTGAGGAGATGAGAGAAGGAGGGGTAGGAAAGCTGAATTGAGTGAAGTGCCCCAGGCAAGGTCCCTGCTTTCCTGGCATTGATATGGGGAGGTGGGTAAGTGTAAGTAAAGATTCAGGACTTAGAAGGCAGAAGGGATAGGATTTAGGGATGAACAGGGATAATGAGGTGGGGATGGGAGAAACCTCTGGGACAGCAACTTCTGGCTTGCAGAGAAGGAGTGGATTCACTGTTTGGGGCTGAGCAGGAAACCTGAGGTAAAGGTCAGCCTTGTCAGAAGAAAAGGAGTCCCAGGAGTCTAGGCTTAATGGAGATGGTGCTCACAGATGGAGAGGCGCAGCACTGGTGCCCACACCTCAAAGCCTTGGGTGGAACTTCTAGAAGCTCTGTCTAAAAAGAGCAAAAACTTCCCTCTGGGTCCTGTAGAGAGACATCCTCTCTTCCAACAGTCACAGGAGAGGGCATGGGCCAGAAGACACTCTGGATGGATGATTACCGGTTGGACCCTGGGATGTGGCTCAAACCCCCAAGTTTGCTTCCAGAAGCAGGGGGATGACCCCTGAGATAAGCCCCCATAGGGGGAGGTCGCAGCAGCAGTGGTGTCTGTGAAGGCTAAGGGTTTTCTTGGGCGGGATTCACAACAGGACTAGTTAGAAAGTGGGAAGAAGCACCGTTCTAGGTGTGAGGAGGTGCAGTGGACCTGCAGCAGAGATGAGAGGGGGAGTGGCCTGCTTAGGAAAGGGCAGAGAATTCCAGCAATAAGGCCTAAAGTGGAGAAGGGAGAGAGGAGGAGAGACAGGGGCCAGGTCCAGAGGAAGAGGCTCCCTATTAGCTGAGTTTATTGTTCCCCTCATTTAATCATTCCAAAAGAATTTCCAAAGCACCCATAGCATGCTGGGCACAGTTCTAGTGGCACCTATGTAGAAGCAGGTGATGTGGCAGGGATCCCCATAAGAGACTGCTGTCCTAGAAGTAACAGGGAGGAGAGGTCAGTTTCGGTTCGGGGGAAACCAAGAGTGAGAGCAAGTCTGGTGGAGATAGATGCTACGCAGACACTAAGACAGAATGAGGAGCAGTGAGTTTGGGAGGGGGTGGGGAGTGTTCTGGGAACAAAATTCAGCTCAGGTCTGAATGGCAAGAAGGAGCACCCTCCTCCCCCCAAGGCCTAGGGAGGGAGCCACAAAGAAGGAGGGCGGGACTCTCCAGACTGAAGCTAATTGTGTAAGGCAATTGTTTTGTTAATAAGACCATGTTAAGAAAATTAGGCTTTTTTCAGTTTGTAATGAACTCATTAGTGAGCTGTATTTTTAGTTCTTTCTCCTGGGTTTTAGAGATTGGGTGGAGAGGGAGGTTTGTAGGGACTGCTGGGGAGGATTTTGGATGCCCACAGCCAAGCCCATCACGGAGGGGGGCGAGTGTCAGAGGGAAGAGGCAGAGGAGAAGGAGCACCCACCTGCTCCGGGAGGTGACGTCCAGGAAGAGGTGCACGAGAGCCAGCAGGTTGTGGTGGTGATCCGACACCCAGCTCAGGGCGCTGCACAGCTGCTGCAGCTGCAGGCACAATGAGCTTCCAGGTGACTATGGGAGGGGCCCCTTTCATCCTGACCCCTGCACCAGCCCACTCCAAGGGAAAGCCTGGCACATAGGAGGCTGGGTCCTGGAGGCCAACACCATAGGGGCAGATCCTGGGCAGTGGATGAACTCCAAGCCAAGGGTCCCCATCCTGGCTCTAGGGCCTGCTCCAGTTCCTAGTGACAGGAGCACTTGGAACCTCGCAAATAAGGCCCAGGTCCTGTGGTACCTTCTCTGGCCACTCCTGAATGTTCTCCAGGAGCAAGACCAGGAGCTGCTGGAGATCGGTTTTGGGCAGCAGGCGGAGCCCCACATCCAGGCCTGCTCGGCATAGCAGCTCAATCAGGCCCAGGAGGTTGCCATCCGTGTAGGCCCCAGGCTGGGCGAGGACACACAGTGTCAGGAACTGGGGAGAAGAGAGAGTACTCAGGTAGGGTCGGCCTCCCTAGGAGATGGGGGTCGGGCAGCAGGGGAGGATGGCAAGGGGAGTCCCCTGGGTTTTTGCTGGATGAAAACAGAAAAACAGCCAGAGAGATGAGAGGTAACACCCACCTCTTCTTTATCCTCCCCACCCGTTCCGCTGTAATCCTGGGTGGCAGACTTGGGGCCTGTGGAGCATGAGCTTTCTGTACCATCAATCCTGGGTACCTGTGAGGCTGCTGAGTACATGGCAGGTGCTGGATGGTTCTTGCGGAATTAAACTGCTGCATCTGCATCCGAGCTGAGAGACGGGTCCCCTGACTCACCTTACAGATGTAACTCAGACTGGTGTCCAAGGCAGCCTCCTGGGGGGTGTTCTGCTCACTCTGCCTCAGGCTAGACACACTTTGAAGCACTCTAAGGTGAGAGGAAAATAAAGGAAAGGAAATAAGAGAGGACAAAGGGAGAGGGGGGTCCAGATGACCCATCCAGCTGGCCACTGCTGCGCTGTGTTTGATCATGCATTGCTGCGTAAATTACCCCCAAACATAGCATCTTTGAAACAACAAACATTTGTTATCTCACATATCATCTGAGGGTCAAGAATCCAGGAGCAGCTTTGGCTGAGTGGCTCAGGGTTTCTCAGGAAAATGCCCCCTGGATACTGGGGAGGGGGCTGCAGTGGTCTCATGGGTAGGCCTCCAGTCCTCTGTACCAGTCCATAGGGCTCCTCAACATGGCAATTGGCTTTCCCTGAAGCGAGTGACCCCAGGGAGGAAAATGCCCAGGACAAAAGTCTCGTCCTTTTACAGCCTAGTCTTGAGGTGACAAGACATTACTTCTGCTGATTTCTACTGGCCATGCAGGTCTGACCCAGTGTGGGGGAGGGTGTGAAGACAGGAGGTGGGGATCACTGGGGACCCAGAGGCTGGCCTCCCCTACACTGCATGCAGTCTCCAGAGTTAGTTTTAGTTTTCTGTGACTTGGAAACCAGAAAACCATACTCCGTTGCCCCCAAAGAGTCTTCCTTTTTTTTTTTTTTTTTAAGATTTATTTATTTATGCATACAAGAACCCAGATACAGGCCAGAGGTGTGTGTGTGGGGTGTGTGTGAGAGGATTCACCAGAGACAGAGTGGGGAACAGAACAGGCAGACTGACTGAAATACACTGCTGAGGGGAGCAGTGGGTGAGTCAGGAGGGGTCTGCTGAGCCATGTGGGTAGCTCCCTGGCCAGAGATGGAACTCAAGCTGCAGTGGCTGCTGATAGCTTCACGGGTTGCGTCTTCACCTCTTGCGCCACCAGGGAGGCCCAAAAAAGTGTTTTCCTTAACAAGTGCTCTCGGGCCTCCCGGGTTGAGCGCTGGGTTGAGAAGCTGCCCGGAAGCCTCCGTGGCGCTGGTTCAATCCCTGGCTGCTCCCGGGCCACCAGAGGAGGGTCCCACATGGCGCCACCGGAGGAGGGTCCCACATGGCGCACAGACCTCTCCTGCGGCCCGCTGCTCCCCTCAGCAGTGTACTTCGGTCCTTCTGCCTGCTCTGCTACCCGCTCTGGCTCTGGTGAATTCTCTCACCCTCCCGCGCTTCTGACTGTACCCAGTGCTTGTATAAATAAATAAATAAAAATCTTTAAAAAAAAAAAATGAGGTTATAAAAAACAAAACAAACAAACAAAAAAAAAAACAAGTGCTCTCTTTGTCCATATGGTCGTGTGACACTGAAAAGTACACCTCGTCATACTGACATGGGACTAGTTTCCAAGGTTTGTAAGTAAGGTGGAAATCCAGTAAAAATGACCCTTGAAAACCCCTCTGAAGGTGTGTCGCTGGAGCTAACAGGCTGTCTACCTGTGAGCCCAGCATGGCCAGCTTTCCCCTCACAGGGAATCAGATCTGCTTGAACAAATGAAGTCAGGGGCCAGGGCTGTATAAAGAACACTCTTTAAAGACCAGTCATACTCAGGTGCGCTTATAGTGAGACGCTTATAGTGAGAGAAGCAGTGTCACACCACGCTTTGCACATGCTTCCCAGGCACAGGCTCACTGGACAAGACCGAGCAGAACTGACCTCTCTAAGGATTGTCTGCGCCAAACATCTATTGCTGATTTCAAATAAATGAAGTGAATTATGGCAAGGATGCATCTGCTACCTGACCCACTTCTCCAAGCTTACAGCTGGCTTGTAGTTCCTGAGAAGAGGGGACTCTCTGTAATGAAGATATTGACGATGTCACAACACTGTGGATGACAACAAGGGCCACCGACTAGGGAACAGGTTGGTCCTGGGTGCTCCAGTGAAAAGCCTCTGATCTCCTTGGTGTGGTGCTGCTTCTCAGAGAGGAGTGGGAGAGCTGTTTCCAGACACCCAGGAAGTGGGTACTAACAAATCAAAATTGGGGAGGGGGGGTTGGAGATGGGTTCAACCATTCTTGCAGATTTTAATATTTATTAGAGCCAGAGAATGGGTGAGGCTGGTGTTTGCACATCTGGGTACATGCTGGGCCTGTGCCAGCAAGGGAGGGGGACTTCTGAGTGGTACCAGCCTGTGAGTGCACAGGGTAGGCATGTGAGTGGGATGCTTTCAGATTTCCCGAAGGGTGGGGGCAGTCACGGCTCAGCTTCGTGACTCTGCCGAAGAGGAATGGGCTCTCAGACAGTTTGTGCTGCCAAAGGGAGGAGGAGTGTGAGCTGGTGAGGCATCTTCTCTGAACTGGGGAGGGAGGTGTGGCTGAGAGAGGAGCCCTCTTCTCCTTGGGAGGGAATCCATCCTTCCCAAGCGGAGAGCACTGCAGCTTCTCCGTGGGCCACCTCACCTTGGAAAAGCAGGCATGTAGCGGGTCCTCTACTCGCTGCCTTTCTCAGGAACCACTTGACTGAAATGTTGGCATCTGTGGCTACTGCCTCCAGATGCACATCAGTGGCTTCCGCCTTCGAGCATAGGAGACCATGGAGCACAGGAATTCACAGCCTTACAACCCCATGTGGGCCTTGCCTGGACTGAGCAGGATAGGAGCACATAGACTGTTCCATCAGTGGATGCCCTGAACAAAGCAGCTTCATCCTTCTAGCCTCTGCCTTTAGGGCCTCCTCCCGCACCCTGTTTGTGTCTGGGGAGCTGTCTGTGGGGATCTAGCTGTGGCAGCACCCAGGAGCTGGTTTTGGGGGTCCCTGTTCTGCATCATTAAGTATCCACGAGGGGCACATCACTCAGCTCCACCTCAGCTTCTGTATTTGTTTCCCTCTCCAAGGTTGAAAAAAATAATAGTTACTATGGGCGGAGTGCATCAAATTCCTGGGGGGGGGGCTGGGGAGGGAAGCCACCACCATGACCGAGAGCCCCCCCGTGTGGAGGCCCGGCCCGGGCCCGTGTGGCTGAGGTCAATGGCTGAGGTCAATGCGATGAAGAAGAATCAATGCTGTGCTAATGGAAAGGGGGAGAGAAGCAAATCTCACCTGGATCCAGTTACACAGCCCCAAGATGGTTAGCAACCGCCCCTCACTTGACAGCATGCCCTCTCAATGTATTAACTGTCATTTATTTACCTGCTTGGCCTCTGCACCAGGTGACCCTTTCAGAGAAACAAGTGAAAGAGGGTTTCCCGTGCTTGGCAACAGTAGTTGGCTGCCGGTCTTCTGTGGTCAGTCCTGTGTACCTGACCAGGGCACATCAGCCAGGCTTTGTCAACAGGGAGCAGCCTTGGAGGACCAGCCATGACTACCTAGGGACCCTCCCTCTCTTTCCAGGTGAGAAAGAGTATATGTAGTTTTATATATGTGTGTAATTTTGTGGGGTCTATGTGTAGTTTTGTGGGGGCATAAGCCCCTTCTGTGAGGATGCTGAAGCTCTCACTTCTGTTTCCCACTCAGTGTTCATGTGCTGGTCCCTCCTCTTCTGCCCCTTCATTCTAAACATTTCCCCAATTTCTGCCTCCTAGGCCTCAACACTGAGCAGACAGCTACTCTATTTGCAACAAGGCAGACATCAGATCATCCACTGGTCTGGCTGCAGAAGGGCTGTATCTTTCTGAAAGGAAATTTTGAAGTGCTGGATAAGATGGTCATGAGTTTTAAGGAAATCTGAGATTAGGAAAAATGATGAAAGATGTCTTTCTCACAGCAGCTAGAAAAATAGCCAAGTCTCAGGGCCACATGT
This sequence comes from Talpa europaea, assembly GCF_964194135.1. Classification (NCBI taxonomy): domain Eukaryota; kingdom Metazoa; phylum Chordata; class Mammalia; order Eulipotyphla; family Talpidae; genus Talpa; species Talpa europaea. The sequence continues at coordinate 40,354,683 of NC_140072.1, read as the reverse complement.
AGAGACCACTCAGGTCCTTGACTATTATGAGCTCTGTGGTGTGCAGAGATCAGCCCCAGGGGAGCCCTGGATGGAGACATTCCTGGAAGTCAATGGACATGAAACCAACTGGCACTAAGCTTGATCAAGAAAAGGATGAGGAGAACAGTGAGGAGAAGGCAGAGTCCTGAAGTTTCTTTCAGTCCACGCAGCCAAGGAGGCCACACCCTCAGGGAATGAGATGCCAGCTCCTCTTGTGGTTCTTCCTGAATAGGTTAGAGGCATCGTCTTTCAAGTCAATGACACCAGGGGCTTCCCCAAGCACAGCAGCCAGTTTACAGCCCAGGAAACCCACAGGAGCGACTTTGTCACTCAGGCCCAGGGAGGTTATGGAAGGGTCTCCAAGACCTGTTCTCTTCTCAAAAGAAGGCTTAGTTCATACTATGAGATACCATCTTACACCAGTGAGAATGGCACATATTAAAAAAACTAGCAACAACAAATGTTGGCGAGGATGTGGAGAAAAAGGAACTCTCCTGCACTGCTGGTGGGAGTGCAAACTGGTCCAACCACTATGGAGAGCTGTGTGGAGATTTCTTTTTTTTTTTTTTTTTTTTATAGAGACATGTTTTATTTATTTATTTATTTGTTTGTTTGATGGTTTGTTTATACATGCACTGGGTACAGTCAGAAGCACGGGAGGGTGAGAGAATTCACCAGAGCCAGAGCAGGTTGCAGAGCAGGCAGAAGGACCGAAGTACACTGCTGAGGGGAGCAGCGGGCGGCAGGAGAGGTCTGCTTGCCATGTGGGACCCTCCTCCGGTGGCCCGGGAGCAGCCGGGGATCGAACCGGCGCTGCAGAGGCCGCGGGCAGCTTCGCAACCCAGCGCTCAACCGCTGCGCCACCGGGAAGGCCCTGTGTGGAGATTTCTTGACCTACTAAAGATAGAGCTTCCATATGACCCAGCAATTCCACTCCTAGGTATTTACCCAAAGGACACAGAAACATCAATTCCAAAGAACACCTGCACCCCTATGTTTATAGCAGCACTGTTTACAATAGCTAAGCTTTGGAAACAACCCAAATGCCCCAAAATAGATGACTGGATCAAGAAGATGTGGTACATATACACCATGGAATATTACTCAGCATTCAAAAAAGATAAACACATGCAATTTGCAGCAACATGGATGGCGCTGGAAGGGATCATGCTCAGCGAAATAAGCCAGAAAGAAAAAGAAAAATACTGGATGGTCTCACTCATAGCAGGAATCTAGAAAACTTTAATAAGGGACCAGGAAAATGAATAACTAGAAGAAAGTGAAAATCAAAATCAACAAACAACTATGAACCAGAGACACTCTATGGGGGGAGGGGGCGGGGAGGGGAGGAATCGGGGTCAAAATAACGGGGTTGCAATTGTATGGGGAATATAAAAATAAAATTTATTAAAAAAAAAAAGAAGGCTTAGTTCAGACAGGAAAATCTCCCCAAGTTCTGAGGTGTGCCAGGTGGCTCCCACCTGTTCTTAGGGCTGCAACAGGAACTCACCCCAGCAGCCACTGGCTACTAGCTACCTTCACTGGGTCAATTCTGAGCCCTCCAGCAATGGTGCTAACAGTCAGCTCAAGGTGTGGGGCCCAAGAAGGGGGGGCAGGGGTGTTAAAACAGCAGTCTGGGAATGCAACCATGAAGCTCTGTGGAGCTCTGGGCTCTGTCCCAGGACAACATGACTGTATCCTCCTACCCAGAGTGCTGCGAGAGCTGGATGATGTGTTTAAAGGGCCACAGTTCTAATGCCCACCTGCTCCCTGCAGACACAGTGGATCTGTCCTGAAGCATAATGGGCAGGAAGCCACAAATCCTGGGAGAAGGGAGTGGGGATAGGAAGTGGCTCTTTGCAGATCACAGAGTAAGTGCCCATAAGCCTCGGCCACTTCTCCCTTTCCAAGTCAACACTAGTGTCCATCAGACCAGTTAGAAGCAGCTCTTCTGAATCCCCCTCCCGCCATGTGCATTTGCTTTCTTGAGTCTAATTCTTTCTCGGCTCATCTAAGACTGTGGCTTATTACACCAGATAGGGAACTCCAAGGGGAGGGAGGGGGCAGGAGGCACAGGCTGGCACATGCATGGGGTATTTATAGCAGAGCCGAGTGTGGTTTGGTCTGGTTTGGTTTGGCAGACAGTTACTAAACATGGTCGTTGAACAGGTTCTTAAGAAAGCTTCATCCTTCCCAGAAGAGGAACATCCGCCCCACAGAAAAGGAAAGGGTCCCTCCTGGGGCAAAAGGATTGCCAGCAGGGTGGGGGAGGGGGGCTTCCCCTGTAACAGCCTGGCCAGGGCTCTGAGCACTGTCATATCTCAAACCAACTTCTCAAAGAAGTCCCAAGAAAGCAAAGTTTGGCTGTGTTATCATCTGTACACAGAACTTATGAACTTATGCTATGTAACAATTTTACAACCCAGACTTTGTCACCATCCACCAACAGTCAATTATGTGCTAATGATTCCGTTCCTAGAGGGCAGGGAGGCATTCATTGTATGCAAATGAACATCACTGTCCTCCCAATCAGCCAGTGTGCAAGCGGGCACACAAGGGGCACCCACAAAACAAAACGGGCTTTGTGGAAATTACTTGTGAAACAGTGCCTTGCTGTTTAGGTAATGGGTCAAACGAAAGCCTCCGAGGGGACAAGTGATTGCGATGTGTCTTGGACAAAGATGGGCAGGGAGGGCTGAGTCAGGAAGGGGCAGGAACAGATGGCAGCCAACGCAGCCAGACGCCTCTGCGGCTCTTCCTGTCCCCCTGAGGTCAGAGCACAGCAGCTCAGTCTGTGGTGTGACACTCCTATTCACAGGTACTGTGGGCGGCGGCTCTGCAATTCCTGACTGTGCTTCACTGTGTGGGCTGGAGCCTGAGCTTAGTGACTTTGTTTTTTCACCTCAAAAAAAAAAAAAATGCATTTAATTTTATATAATAATCAGAGGAATTCTGTCCTTTCTCTAACTTAAAAATACTCACTGAGCTGCGGATGCACACCACAAATAAAGTACTGCAACCGACAGCCTTACTCAGCGAAGGGCCTGTAGCAGTATTCTTATAGAGTAGGGAATATTTTGATGTTTCCCAGCATGTATATCTATTTAGAAGATTCTTTCTTGGTAATATTTCATTTTAACAATTGTGTAAGTGTAATATGGTCACAAAAATATGGAGGTGTGGGCCTCAGCACTACGAAGTTATCGGCAGCCACTGCAGCGCCAGTTTGATCCCTAGCCAGGGAGCTAACCCACATGGCACAGCAGACCTCTCCTGACTCGCCTGCTGCTCCCCTCGGCTGTGTATTTCAGTAGATCTGTTAGGGGGAAAAGGATGTCCCAAAGCAAATTCCATATAGGCTTTGTGGACTCCACCCCCACCCCAGGTCAAAGCCAAAGACACTGGGAACTCCAAATCCCATCACCACCAAAGGGAAGGTGGCTGGGACCTGAGGGTGGGGTTAAGCAGCCAGGTGGATACAAAAGGCAGACACGTGGGCTTTGGGGGGCTCTCTCTCGCTCTCCATTTTGGGCTCTCGGCCAGCTTGCAGCGTCCGGTCAGCTCTGAGAGTGACTTTGGGTTTCCAGGTCGTCGGATCGGGTAGGACGCATTAAAGACTTTATTTCCCTATTTTCTCCCTGAGTTGTATCTTTTCCTTATTTTCTTTTTCTCTTGTAAATAAAACCTTTTATTAACCCTTTTTGTGTGTGTCTGTAGTAGAGTATTCATAAGTCTCTTTAAAGCGCGCGGGTGAGGACCCACAGCCAGGAACCCGTTTAATATCGGGGCTGCTCTATAACAGATCCGCCTGTTCTGCTCCACAGTCTGTCTCTGGTGATCCTCTCACCCCACATACCTCTGGCCTACACCCCAGCTCTTGTATGCACAAATAAATAAATTATTAAAAAAATATAGGGAGGGGCCTCCCCAGTGGTGCAGCAGGGTGAGTGCAGTAAGTGCTGCAGCCTCTGCAGCGCCGGTTTGATTCCCGGCCGGCCAGGGAGATACCCACATGGCGCGGAAGACCTCTCCTGTCTCGCCCACTGCTCCCCTCAGCAGTGTTTTCGGTCCATCTGCCTGTTCTGCTCCTAGCTCTGTCTCTGGTGAATCCTCTCACCCTCCTGTGCTTCTGGCTTGTACCCCAGTTCTTGTATAAATAAAATAAATCTTAAAAAAAATATGGAGGCGTAACCAATATGCAAGAACCTGCATGTATTTAACTTCTACGAATCAATGAGTTTGATGTGAGTTCAAAAACGATTGGACAAATGAGAAAGAATGGTGAGGACAGAGATATACTCACCTCCACTCCTGCTGGGTGGCTCCCAGAGGGTAGACAGCAGGGTTGAGGGCACCCAGTCTGTGAAATGTGTCCATGATGTCTTGCAGCGATGGGCACCACAAGTGCCTGCCACCATCTGTCAGGCCAAAGGAGGGCAGAGGTTAGTGCAGGCAGAGTGGTGCCGCATGCACTACTCCCACGGGAAGGCTGGGTGTTACAACGCCTGGCCCAAGGGGACCAGTTTCTGCCTTCTCTGCACTGCAGATATATTGTGGAGAAAGGAAGTCACCAGTGGTTTCCAGATACCAGAGCTTTGAAATTGCACATTCATTCTCCGGTCTTCAAAGTCAAACCATCTTGGAGTGCCAGGGCTCAGCGGTGACGGCGCCCTGATGTCCTGTCAGGCAGCCATCAGCATGCTGAGCCATCTAGAGCTGAGCCAGATGCAAGGCCCCAACCAGACGCCTCAAAACTGTCACTCAGAGGACACCCATCTCAGCACCTGCAGGCTCCCTGCCAAAAGCGCTGAAGCCAGCTCTGAATCCACGGCTGACTCCCATGTGAATGTGCCCGTGTCCACCATTCCTGCCAGAGGATGCCTTGCAGCCTGGGTGGCACATGCTTGGCAAGCCTGAGCTACGAGTATCATTTTCTGGTTTAACAAAACATGAACGGGGCCTCCCCGGTGGCGCAGCGGTTGAGCGCTGGGTTGCGAAGCTGCCTGCAGCCTCTGCAGTGCTGGTTCGATCCCCGGCTGCTCCCCGGCCACCTGAGGAGGGTCCCACATGGCGCGCAGACCTCTCCTGCCGCCCGCTGCTCCCCCCAGCAGTGTACTTCGGTCCTTCTGCCTGCTCGGCTCCCTGATCTGGCTCTGGTGAATTCTCTCACCCTCCCGCGCTTCTGACTGTACCCAGTGCTTGTATAAATAAATAAATCTTTAAAAAAAAAAACAAAACAAAACATGAACGATAATCTGATCACATCCACAAAGAGGGAAAACCTTTTGTGCTGAGGGCCTTTTCTTCTGTCAAACTACTTAAGGACATATTCGGAAGCAGAACAATAGAAAAACAAAAAACAATGTGGCCTGGTGTAAGGTGGCCCTAACAATTCCTCCCATCCCACAAATTCGTCAGCACTGTAACCACGCCCCCTCATCCCCAGCCAGAGGTGGAGTCCATGTCTCCACCTGTCATAACCCTCCTGGGGGTCTTATTTATTGATTTACCTGCTGCTTCTTTGCCCATTAGAATGGGAATTCCATGAGCATAGTGACTAATCTGTGTTGTTCTGCATACCTATTGCCTAGAGGTGTAGCTGGCACGAAGAAGGTAAAGGAATGAATGAATGGAGAGAATTCTAAACCTGACCATGTAGTTCACACTTAAGAGGAAAACTGCACACAAGTCACAAGATGAGTTGGCAGTGTTAAGGTTGAAAATGTTGAATTTGATGATGGGTGAGGCACTGAAATCAAGAACTTGGTAGCCGGGCTGGGGGCACAATGGTGGTGCATGCTTGCACCTCTGCCATTCTGGCAGGTGAGCATTCCCCTAAGGGCCTACCTCAATGCAGCCCTCCATGTGCAGAAAACATGCCAAGTGTCAAAGATAAAAAGGTGGCCCAGTGGAGACCTTGACCCCAGGGGCTTCCTGCCTGGGGGGGTGGGGGCGGGGAGGGAGGCAAGTCCAGGCAGATAAATAAATACAGGACAGTTTGTTCATGCAAAAACCAAAGCAGGTAAAAAAGTACACAGCCTGCTCAGGGGAGGGGGAACTAGTTAGGGACAGGAGAAAGGAACAAGAAGCAGGAACAGGAAAGACACAGAGGCCTGGCAAAGGGACAAATATGGCGAAGGCAAAAAGGCATGAAAGAGCATGGCAAGTGCAGGGACCCAAGGCAAGATAGAGTGCCCTAAATTCACAGAGAAGTTTTAGAAACAGACTGGTCTGGCTGCTGAGCCAGCATGGTGGCATGGTGGGTAGAGAGAGGGTCTCTGAATCCGGCCCAAGGACATTTCTGCAGCATCAAGTGTCTCTCTCTTTGGAAATGTATATGGGTCGGGGCGCACCCAACAAGTAATTAGACTCTTGGAAAAGGAAAAACTTTCTTGTTTGTTTTTTTTTTTCCTCTCAGGCAGCATAACAAGCAAGAGAGTGGTAATGATACCCCTTGCCCGCTTCACAAATGAGCTGGGAAGAATGAAGCCAGCAAAACACAATGAGATTCCACTAGAGAGAGAAAACTGTTTACCAGAGTCCCTGGGGGACAAAGCACGTATGCGCAGGCATGTGTGGGCAGTCAATGAACTTTCCAGGGAGGGGAAGACGCATGTGGAAAGAGAATCAACCGAGGGTGAGGTTCTGGGCGCCCCAGCTGGGCCGAATCACCCTGCCAGCTGCCTCACACCCCAGAGGGTGCTGTGTGTGGCCACCCCTTGCACTCTGCACCTCAGCCCACACAGGGGCTTCTTTGACAGCAGTGCTGACCCCGGAGCTTCAAGCCCCCGAGCCTGCCATGGTCCCTTTCCTCGTTCCACCTAGTAATTACTCCACCACAGCTTGATCCACGCTGATGTGTGGGGAGCCATTTCAGAGACAAGGGCCTGGGCTGCTTTGGGATAAATCAGTCTTCATCAACAGCCCTGGAAGTTGGCTAAGTGACGACAGGCACCCGAGAGCCCATAATTAACACTGCCTATAAGTAGGTCATACGCTCAGCTTTTCCTGAGCACTATTTTGTCCCTAATGGGGGTTTTCTGGAGAGCTGACATAGAAGAAAATCCAGACGTGAAGCTGCCAGCTTCATCTCACTAACTCAGTTTCTCCACACCCACCACAGTCATTTGAGGTGATTCCCCAGGGGAGCACTGGGGCCCTGGGCCTTTGCAAATGTTGATTTTAATAGTCCCTTGCATCTGGGCTCTGTTTAGAGGCTGTGAGTCTGGAAGCGTCATTTTTGGGTTGCTCTCCCGGGATGGGACCGATGCTTCAGGGAAGGCAGGGAAAGAAAAGCAGCAGGCCTAAAATAAAAGTGACTTTTCCATCTGTGCCTCACTCAGAAGAAGCTGTTACTTCACAAAACGCCACTGTTCCCCTGGCACTATTGCATAGAATGAGAAAACCACACACACCCTGAGAACCTCCTCGGTGCCACTCGAAGTGCCAGCCCCAGCAGCTCCATCCCTAGGTGCCCCCAATCCCTTTCTCATCTCCCAAGTCCCATCCTGGGCCTTAGGGGTAAAATGGCAGGGGGCAGAGCCTGTGCTTATCTCCCCCACCGTTCCCAAAACAAGCTGCTGAAGAGTTTTTCAGGCTGGCTGCACTGGGAGGACCAAGCCACACCATCTGCTTGGGACCTGATTCTCTGATGAGTTTCCGGGACCCCACAGTGCCACTCGAGGGGGAGTTTCACATCAGCCTTTACTGGGGGTGCGGAGGAGCTGGTTCTTAAGGGAAAGCAATCTACTGACCCAGTGACTGAAACCTTATCCTAACCTGGGTGTGGGGCTCTGAATGGACTTTTAGGAGAGGTTCAAAATCCTACTGCTTGTTATCCTGCCAACTCTAATTACTTAACCTCCCTCAGCATTTTGTATTTAAATTTAAACTTGTTTCAATATCGCTGGCTTTACTCAATCAGCTTCAACTTCAGTCATTTAAAATTTTATAGGTTTCCCCAACTATCTGAAAGTAGAACATTCCTATTCGGTAGGTTATTTTTGGGACCTGGGAACGTTATTATCATGAATTTCTATGGAAAAAACTTGGAGTGCTCCCTCCACACACACCACACCTCACACCCCCACCCCTCTCCACATACACACAGCAACTGTCTCCCCCACTTCCCCACACACACATCCTGTGGCACACACGCTGTGAGCTGCTGAGTGAGGGGAGGTGAGGCCGTCCCCAGGCTACCTCTGTAACTCACACCACTATTTGCTGTCACCTAACACTGAGAGCATTTCAGGCCCCTGTGTGCAGGACAGACTTGCATTGTGCCAAGCCACTGAATCTCACGTGTCTGCTAGAATTAGGTTTAGCTGAAATTTACAAAAAAGCCAAAAACAAACGAAAAACCCACCTGGCTTAAATAAATCTAGAATTTTATTTCTCTGTGATTAAAAAATTGGGAGGTAGATGGGTCTCTCTGGTGCAGGGGGGTTGACTGTTCTGTAGGACTTTGGGTGCCCCTCATCTGTTCTGACCCTCATGGCATATGCCCCTCCTTCTCAAGGTCACGTCACTGTCCAGGACAATGGGTTGAGGCCTAGCTACTTCATTTCAGCTCTGGAAAAGCATTTTCTCCCCCTGCCACTTCAGTAAGAACTATTACATTGTTTGAAGGATTCAGGCTCCCCTTCAATGAGATTGAGAAAGGTGAAAGCAAAACACACCAAATAAAGAGCAAGAATTTGAGGCTGATTTAGATGCAACCAAACACCTTCCTAGTAATGTCCCTGAATTGGCCCTTCAGGTTCCCTCTCAGTTTGTATTTCTGAACCTGAGGTCTTTGGAATACCCCTGATCTCTGGAATGAAATGAAACAGACAACATCAAATGTTGGCGAGAATGTAGGGCAACAGGAACTCTCATTCATTACTGATGGGAGTGTAAAATGGTACAGTCACTCTGGCAGACAATCTGACAGTGTCATACAAAACTAAATATACTTGGGCCTCCCTGGTGGCGCAGCGGTTGAGCGCTGGGTTGTGAAGCTGCCCGCAGCCTCTGCAGCGCCGGTTCGATCCCCAGCTGCTCCCCGGCCACCGGAGGAGGGTCCCACATGGTGTGCAGACCTCTCCTGCCGCCCGCTGCTCCCCTCAGCAGTGTACTTCGGTCCTTCTGCCTGCTCTGCTCCCTGCTCTGGCTCTGGTGAATTCTCTCATCCTCCCGCACTTCTGACTGTACCCAGTGCTTGTATAAATAAATAAATCTTTAAAAAAAAAAATAAAATAAAATATATAATCATCTTAAAAAAAAACAAAACTAAACTAAATATACTCTTCCCATACCATTTAGCAGTTGTGCTCCTTAGTATTTACCCAGACGAATTTAAAATGTATGCCCACACAAACCCCTGCACATGTTATAGTAGCTTTATTCATAATTGTCAAAAATCGGAAACAACCAAGATGACCTTTAATAGGTAATGGAGAAACAACTGTGGAAGATCCGGACAGCAGAATACTACTGGATGGTAAAAAGAAATAAGCTGTAACTCACAAAAACACAAGGAAAAATATCCAATGCATAATGCTGAGAGAATGAAGTCAGTCTGAAAAAGCTGTATACTATTATATGGCTCCAACCACATGACATTCTGAAAGGTAAACTATAGAGTCAGTAAAAAGATCAGAAATAGTGAAAGAGACACAAACAAGTAGGATATTATGTGAAAAATCTAGAAAACATATCACTGGAAACTAAGAAGGAAAAGAAAGAGTGGTATAAGCTAAAAATTAAAAGCAAAACAGAAAATCTCCAATTATTTATAAATTAAGCAACATACTTCTCTATAACTCATGGTCAAAGAGGAAATCATAATGGAAATTGAAATTATCTGCATAGGATGAACTTGGGATAAGGACAAAGTTATAATAGAGAAATACTCAGTCTACTGGGCCTCCCTGGTGGTGCATGGGATTAAGCACCACCATACTCTGAAGCAATCCGAAGCCTCTGTAGCACGAGTTTGATCCCCGGCCGGCCAGGGAGCAACCCACATGGCGCAGCAGACTTCTCCTGTCTCGCCCGCTGTTCCCCTCAGCAGTGTATTTCGTTAGTCTGCCTGTTCTGTTCCCCACTCTGTCTCTGGTGAATCCTCACACCCCCCCCCACATCTGACCTGTACCCCAGTTCTTGTATGCATAAATAAATAAATCTTTAAAAAAAAGTAAATATTACTGAAGTTGTAAGTAAACATAAAATACAGAAAAATGAACAAAACATTTGATTCTTTGAGAACTTGAAAAAATTGTTAATCTCTCCAGTGAAAATTGTTAATCCCCCCAATAATACCAATCAAAAAAGGAGATAATATCAGATACTTGAAATGAGATGCCACTACCAGATTCTACGACATTAAAAAAGAAAAAAAAAAAGATCAGGGGTTGCCTAGAGTTTGGAGGGAGGGAGGAATGAATAGGTGATTTTTAGAGCCGTGAAACTCTTCTGTATTTTTTTTTTTTTTTTTGTGGGATCCTGGCTGGTGGCCAGGGAACTAACCGGCACTGCAGAGGCTACGGGCAGTCTCACAGTCCAGCGCTCAACCGCTGCACCACCAGGGGAGGCCCCGAAACTGTTCTGTATTATATAGTAATGATGGGCACACCATTACATTACATTTACCAAACCCCACAGAACAGTACAACACAACAAGTGGACCCTACTTTAAACAATGAACTTCAGTTAATAACAGCTCCTCATCAATTCTAACAAATAGGCCACTGAATGCAAGATATTACTAAAAGGAGAAACAATGCATGGATGGGCTTATCTGGGATGTCTCTACTGTTGTATTAATTTTTCTATAAGCCTAAAACTGTTCTAAAAAATAACAACAAAAAAGGACTCTAAAAAAAAAAAAAAAAAGAACAGAGAGCAAGGTCTCGGCACAGGCATCTCAGCTTTGGGGCGGCAGCCTAGGGGTAGAGGTGGTGTAGCAAGGACCCAGATAAGAGCCCAATGCGGTGGCTCTCAGACTTGGCTGCTCAGCTTGGAATCACTTAGGGAGCAGCTTAAAAAATTACTGCCACCTGTGTCCCACCCCCAGTGACTGTGGTTTAATTAGACTTGGGGTGTGGCTTGGGCTTTGGAATTTAAAAAAAATTCCCAAGTGACTCTAATATGCAGCAAAGATCGGGAACCACAGAGCTCATGACGCTGTGGTCCTCACTCCAGAACAGCACGGAGGCCCATCCTCACATGCTCTGGAGGGTGACGTGGGGGAGAAATCAGTGGAAAATAGTCACAGACCCTTTCGGGATCATACTCTCAGCCTTGCACCAAGGCCAACGGCCTCTGGCCTGGGGGTTCTTAGTCCCAGCTGCTTACTGGAATCATCTGGGGAGGTTTTGAAATGCCCACACCCAGGCTGCACCCAGACCAATCTCAGAGGGCGGGACCAAGCCTCAGTGCTTTTTAAAACTTAGCCACAGCTGAAAACTGCGGTGGCTAGAATCGTGGAGGGTCACCGAACCTTCTGATCAGGGCCTGAAAGACAAATATTAGGAAGTGCTTACCATGTTCAAGTCATTTACACTGATTTCTCCCTCATTTGATTATTTATTTATTTATTTAGTAAAGATTTTACTTATTTATTTTTGTGTAGAAGAACTGAGGTGTAGGCCAGAAGTGCGGGGGTGAGAGGATTCCCCAGAGACAGGGTGGGAAGCAGAACAGGCAGATCTACTGAAGTACACTGCTGAGGGGAGCAGCCAGTGAAACAGGAGAGGTCTCCTGCACCATATGTAGGCTCCCTGGCCGGTGATCGAACTCAGGCTGCAGCAGTGATAGCTTGATAGCACTAGATTTCTCCCTCATTTTAAAAGGTAGGTCAAGAGTCTTGTGCTAAAGAGGTTGGATAAGCACCTGTTACTTTGTTGCCCATTTCTGCTCCACTAAGAGGTCTGAGCACTTGGCCAAAGTCCTCATAATCTGGCACCTTCTCACCTGTCTGAACATTAGAAACACCTGAAAGCTTTATTTAATTTTATTCTACCTGGGAACTTTAAAAACTCCTGTGCCAGGTACTGTTCAAAGTGTATTCCAGGAGGGCCTCCCCGGTGGCACACCGGTTGAGCGCTGGGTTGCGAAGCTGCCCGCAGCCTCTGCAGAGCCAGTTTGATCCCCAGCCACCGGGCGAGGGTCCCACATGGTGTGCAGACTTCTCCTGCCGCCTGCTGCTCCCCTCAGCAATGTATTTTGTCAGTCTGCCTGCTCTGTTCCCCGCTTTGGCTCTGGTGAATTCTCTCACCCTCCCGCGCTTCTGACTGTACCCAGTGCTTGTATAAATAAATAAATAAATCTTAAAAAAAAAAAAAAAAGTGTATTCCAGGAGCTAACTTGGTTAGCTCAGTGGCACCCATGAAGTAGGACTGTGAAACTCTAGTTGCACAGGTGGTAGGATGGAGTGGCAGGTCAGGAGGCTCAAAAGGCAAGGAGACAAGGGAGATGGTAGCTGAACATGGGCCGGGGGGATGCTGCAGGCATGCCTGTCCTCATATTGTCACAGACCCCAGGCAGCACGTCTGGGCTTGGCCGACACACGCAGCTCCATAGCCAACTGACCGCATAGGATTGGAGAAGCTAGTGGAAAACGATGTGGCATCTACTCAGCCAGTGACTACCACCTGAGTCCTATGCGTACGGGCTCAAGTTGCTGCCAGGAACTCAGGAAGGCTGAAACAGACAAGCAAAGACACGGTCCCGGTACTCTGCAGCTCACAGCCTAACAAGAAGATATGAAGCAAAGGATCCAGGCATGGATCACAACCAGAGGCACAGAGAGTAGGAAAGGGGTGAGCAGGGGAGGGAGGTCAGGTAGGCCTCCCTGAGGAGACAATGGAGCAGGCGGAGTGAGTGAGAGGAAGAGATGGCACTAAGAAGGCAAAAGCCAGGGACCTGCTGGAATCAGGCAGGAGCACATCCCAGGAAGAGAAACTACATGGAAGGGCTCGGAAGCAGGAGGGCAAATGGGAAGAAAAGACGTGAGGCAGAAACACAGAGAGCAAGATCAAATAAGGCAGGCTGGGGGGCCTGCGGGCCATGAATGAGCTGTGTGTGTCATATAAATAGTTTGAAGTCTGGCCTTTCCAGTCCCCAGATTATCTGTAAAATGGGAAATAAAAGTATCTACTTGTTGGATTGTTGTGGTGATTAAATGAGATAGGCTAGCCCTGGATTTTGTGTCTGGCACAAATTAAGCTCTCTAGAAATGTTAGCTATTATTTTCAATGAAATTACTTTTATTATCATAACAGACAATAATATGTTTTTAAAATGAGGATCAATTATAAAGTTGAATTACTGTTATCATCGACTTCCAACTGAAGGCTTTGAAGGGGCCAGGCCTAGTGAATGATAGATCCGAGGGCACTGGGTGATGGGATCCCCTGGGTGGTCCTCTAAGTGGTTTCCTGCCCCTAAAGGGCAGGTCTACACAACATTCTCACAACACCAGTGTGGGGATTAGGAGTGCAGCTGGGGCGGCAGACCTGGATCCCAGCCCGCCTCTTGGCCTGGGGAGAGCGGCATCTGCCCTGTGAAGTCAGGGAATGAAGGGCTCCCACGTGCAGACAGAGTAGTGAGTCCAGAGCCTGACACATAAGTGCTCCTTGCATGTGATTCACTACCGAGGCCTGTGGAGCCCCAAAAGACAGCTGTCCACGGGCGGGGCCTCTACTCGGACAGGCTCTGAATGGATTGTCTGCCACCCCAGCTGGAGGCTGCCCTGACTTCCAGGAGAGCCAGACCAGGTGAACTGAGGACAACTAATAAGGCAGTGAAGAGCTGAAAGTCACCCAGATAGATAGACTAAAGGATTTCTGACTGCTTAAAAACCCTCTGTGAAAGCAAAAACAAGAAACAACCATTTCACAATAGCCTGAGATAGAAAAGGTGAAAACAGAGTTAGATACAATCTAAGAAGAGGTACGGATACACTTAGAACATTCATGCTCCCTAGTACCTTTCATTTATCTAACGTCTTTGATTCATAAAGAAACACATTTTTGTTTTGTTAATAGCTGTCATATTTTCAGCATCAACTACACACTAAGTGCTTTGCCTGTCACTGTTAACTGTGAAAGCAATCCTGAGCTCCTGGCCACTCAGGTGAGAACTCCAGTCTGTCGTCCTGATACTACTGCAGGGTTTTTCCAAGGGAGGGACTGTTGAACAACTTGTCTTCACTCCAACCACACCAGCCTGCGTTCTGCTGTCACTACTCCTGCATCCTGTGTTCCCATAATATACCTCTGCTCAACATTTCCGGTAGGGAGTCAGCCTACAGCTGTAACCAAAGAATGTTTTTGCTGGTCACCAAACATTTGATGGAGTCTATCTATCATCAAAATATCCAACAAGTATACATTTATGCGCTCAAGAAATGTATCATAATACTATTGAATAACATGCTATGTACATTATATAACATACTAAAAGGGGAACTTAAAAAAAGATGAGCTACTATAATCTAAGTTTCCACCTTAAGAAGCTGGTGGGAAAAGGAGCAAATCCAACTCAAAATGAGCAGAAAGGAAATAATAAAGAGAAGAAATGAATGAAATTGAAAAACTATGAGCAAAATCAGTGAACCCAGAAACTGGTTCTTTTGCAAAGATCAATAAAATTGATAAACCTGTAACCTGACTGATGAGCAGAGAAACACAAATTACCAATATCAGAATCAGAAAGGGGTCGTTATCACTGATCTAGCAGGCATTAAGAGGAAAAGGGAATATTAGGGACAAATTTGTGTCAATAAATCTGACAATTTAGATGAAATTGATGCAAACAAAGCTCACTCAAGAAGAAACAGATAATACAAATAGCCATATATCCATTTTAAAAATCAGTTTTGTAGTGAAAAATCTTACCACAAAGAAAACTAAAAGCACAGATGATTCACTTGCTTAAATTTTAACAAACTTTTCAGGAAAAGTCTGTTATCAGGTCTACACAAACTCTTCCAGAAAACTGAAGAGGAGGGAGTACTCAACACATTCTAGGAAGCCAGCCTTCCCCAATACCAAAACCAGAAAGAGAAAACTATAGATTAATATCCTTTATGAACATAAATGCAAGAGTTCTTAACAAAAAATTGAATACAACATTACATTAAAAATTGATACATCATAACCAAGTTGGATTTATTACACAATGCAAGAATGAACAAAACAAAAAATCAATCAATACATAATTTACCCTCTTAAGACACTAAAGAAAAACCAGGTAATCATCTCAGAATTCATCACTCATTCCTGATAAAAATTCTCAGTAAAATAGGAGTATATAAAGTTGAATGAATATCAATATACAAAAAAAATCAATTGTATGTCAGTACACTAGCATTAAACAATCTATTACGGAAATTAAGGAAACAATTCCGCTTACAATGGCATCAAAAATAACAAAATAGGTATAAATTTAGGAAAAGAATTGCAGGACTTATATACTGAAATGCCAAAAGAAATAAAAGAAGATTTAAACAAATGTAAAGACACCCCATATTCATGGATTGAAAGACTTAATATTGTTAAGATGTCAAATTCCCCCAAACTTCTCTATAGAGTCAATGCCATTTCAATAAAAATTTCAGCAGGATTATTTTGGTAGAAAATGACAAACTCATTCTAAAACATATATGTTTGTTCCAAGGATCTAGAGCCAAAACAACTTTGAAAAAGAAGAACACAGTTAAAGAATTTAAACCATTTGATTTCAACACTTCTGAAACTACGTAATGAAGATAGTGGGGGTGAACTTAAGAGGGAGGGAGTCCAGAGACAGACCCACACATACATGACCAATTGACTTCTGATAATGGTGCCGAGGAAATTCAATGAGGAAAGGTTATTTTTTTCAGTAAATGGTGCTGGAACAATTGGCTAGTGATATGTAAAAAAAGGAAAAAAAATTAGCCTTAACCATAAACAAAAATTAACTTGAAATGGATCACGGACCTAAGTTGTGAAAATTTAAATTATAAAACTTCTAGAAAACAGGAAAAGATCAGGATGGGGTTTCACTAATAGTTTACAAATATGACACTTATAAAGTACAATGTGAAAAATATACAAATTGTACTTTATTAAAATAAAAGAACTTTTGTTCTTCAAAAGAGATTGCTGTGGGGCCTCCTTGGTGGCACAAGGGGTTAAGCACCGCACTATGAAGCAATCTGCAGTCTCTGCAGCACCAGTTAGATTTCTGGCCAGCCAGAGAGAAACCCACATGGCGCAGCAGACCTCTCCCATCTCGCCTGCTGCTCCCCTCAGCAGTGCATTTCAGTCAGTCTGCCTGTTCTGCTCCCCACTCTGTCTCTGGTGAAACCTCTCACCCCCCGCATCTCTGACCTGTACCCCAGCTCTTGTATGCATAAATAAATAAAATCATTAAAAAAAAAAAAGACATTGCTGTGTAAATGAGAAAGAAGGCCATAGATTGGGAAAGAATATTTGCAAAACATTTTTCTGACAAAGAACTGTAACTAGAATGTATTAAGAAAAAAAGGACAAGAAAATGAAACAGACACTTGACCAACTTAGATATAAAGACAGCAGATAAGCTGATGCAAAGATCATCAGTTTTTATGTAAATGCAAATTAAAACTACAATGAGCCATCACCACATACCTATTAAAAAGACTGACCATATCAATATCAAATGGTGGAGAGAATGTGAAGCAACTGGAACTCTCTTATGCTTCTGGCGGGAAATGGTTGACTAGTTTGGAAAACAGTTTGGCAATGTCTCAACAACTTCAGTATACATTTACCATGCAATCTAAGCTATCCATCCATTTCTAGATATATAGCCCGGGGGTAGGAGGGATGTTCCCACAAAGACTTGCTTAGAATGTTTATAGCAGCTTAATTTTAATAGCCCCAACCTGAAAATAACTGAAATGTCCACTAACAGGTGATTGCATAAACAAACGGTTATATCCACACAATGGACTACTATTCAGCTATGAAAAGAAATAAACTATTGGTATGTGCAAAACATGCAGCAACATGGATGAATTTCAAGATAATCGTGCTAATTAAAGAAAAGAGTGCACGATCACATTTATAAAATTCTAGAAAATGCAAACCAGTTTGCAGTAACAGTAAGTAACTCAATGGTTTCCTACAGACAAAAAGGGAGGGAGAGATAAATTAATTACTAAAAGGTACAAGAAAACTTTGAGGTTGATGGACATGTTGATTATCTTGATTGTGGTGACAGTTTTATAGGCATATACATATGTTAAGAAAATAAATTACATACTTTAAATGTATACAGGTCAGTGTATACCAATTATACCCTAATAAACGTGGTGTTTTAAAAAGATGAACTGAAATGTGAATTTAAGTGTTAATATTTTCTTTTTGCATCCTAATGACTCACCTTCCAAGACACCCACTCTGGAGACCCTGGGTCTAGAAAATCCTGCCTGGCTTGGCTGGTGTAAGCTGTGGCCTCTCTGACATGGAGGGGAGAGAATTGGGACATTCCTAGAAGAACAGTTCTCTGCTGGAGGTAAGTTCAGATGAATGCTGAAGTGACAGAAGAAACAGGATGTGAACAAAAATCTACAAATATAAAATAGATACATTATGTGGATTGTGCATTAATATTCTTCCTGGAAATAGCTCTAAGAAACTGTCAATAATGAGTACTTGGGGAGAGGATATTGGAGCGGGTGGGGTGGGAGGTTTTCATTTTTCATTTTGCACTTCTCTCTAGATTTTGAATGTTCTGTACTTGGTACACAGAGTACTTTAAGAAATAACAGGAGTTACCTGGCTGGTGAGATTGTCATTTTGGGGGGTTTTGTTTTATTCTTTTCACAGGAGGCAAGCTCATAAATATTACTGAGAGGGAGTAGGAAGAAAGGTAGAGAAGAGGAAAGGAAAGAGAATGCAAGTAAGCAAGCAACGACAGAAAACATTGATCTACAAAATAGGGGCCTGTCCAAGAGATCCCCAAAGTCCCACTGACTTCTAGACTGGAGCCCCAGGGACTAAGAAGCATGAGGAGCAAGGGAGGAAGGACAAAGCGTCCAAAGACTCAGCTCATGAAAATGATTTATTTGTGCTGAGAGCTGAATTTCTCGCCCACTTTAAAATATCCAGAGAATGCACTGGCCAGGGTCATTTGATTTTATTCTATTCTCCTCCTCCCACACAAATATTATAAAAGCTTGTAGGGAATGGAATGACTAGGTAAAAATGAACAACATTGTCTTGGAAGCTAATGTGAAAGAACCTACACATGTTTTAGTCCTTCTCAAATGTTTCCATCTCAGGGATGGGGTTCCTTCTCTCCAGGCACTGCTGCCCACTCAGCATGATTGGCACTGGGTTACTGGCCAGTTCTACATTGGCACAGTCAAAGCATGTTTATTAAAGAAACATGAGGTGATTTCTTTTAAACAATTAGTTGCACAAGAATATGTTTGCTTTCAAAATCAAATTCTGCCAATTAAAATAAACGATTAAGCTAATAAACAAGTGCAATGGGTTGAAAGATAGGAGGTCAATAAACAAAAAATCGGTTGTATTTCTATGCACTACCGAGGAATAACTTTTAAAGAAAAGCACTCTAATTGTAATAGTATCAAAAGAACAAAATACTTAGGGATAAATTTAATGAAAGAAGTGTGAGACTTATATGCTGAAAACTATAAAAGATAGTTGAAAGAAATTAAACAAGATCCTGGGCCTCCCTGGTGGTGCAAGGGGTTAAGCACAGATCTGGGAAGCTATCCACAGCCTCTACAGTAGGAGTTTGAGTCCCTGCTAGGGAGCTACCCACACGGTGCAGCAGACCTCTCCTGTCTCACCCAATGCTCCCCTCAGCAGTGTATTCAGCTAGTCTGCCTGTTCTGTTCCCCAATCTATCTCTCTGACGAATCCTCTCACCCCTAGCACTTCTGGCCTGTATCCCAGTTCTTGTATGCATAAATAAATATTTTTTTAAAAAATAAATTAAGTAAGATCCAAATAAACGGGAACATATCACATGTAAGGTAAGGCAGGAGAGGTCTGCTGTGCCATGTGGGTTAGCTTCCTGGCCGGGGATCGAACTTGTGCTTCAGTGGCTGGTGATAGCTTGATAGCACTGACTTTAACCCCTGTGCCACCAGGGAGGCCTAGAATAACTTAATATTATTAAGATGGCAATAATACCCAGTTACTTACATATTCAATACTATCACTATCAAAACCCTAGCCATCATTTCTGCAGACGCTGACAAGTTGACCCTAAAATCTATATAACCAAAACAATTTTGAAAGGAGCAAAGTTGGAAGACTCATTTTCCAAACCCAATTAAAAAACTTATTACAAATGATTCTAATTAAGAATTTGAGATACTGGCATAAGACTATATCTATATCCATCTGTTTATCTATATGTAGTATACACACACACACACATCAACGGAACGGAATTGAGAGTACAGAAGTAAACTCATATATTTGTGGTCAATTACTTTTCCACAAGGGTGCTAAGAAAGCTCAGTGGCGAAGGAACAATCTTTTCAACAAATGGTTCTGGGGCAAATGGACATCCACATGCAAAAGAATGAATGTGGGCTCCAATCTTGCATCACATACAAAAACAAAACAAAGTGAAACCCAAAAAAACCTTACCTCAAAGTGGATCAAATACCTACATGCCAAAGTTAAAACCATAAAACTCTTAGAATAAAAAATAAGTCTTCATGACCTTGGGTGAGGCAATGGTGACCTGTTTGACACCAAAAGTACAAGCAACAACAGAAAAACATAAATTGTATTTTATCAAGATTAAGAATTTTTGTGCGCCAGCGGTTGAGCGCTGGGTTGCGAAGCTGCCTGCAGCCTCTGCAGCGCCGGTTCGATCCCCGGCTGCTCCCCGGCCACCGGAGGAGGGTCCCACATGGCGCGCAGACCTCTCCTGCCGCCCGCTGCTCCCCTCAGCAGTGTACTTCAGTCCTTCTGCCTGCTCTGCTCCCCGCTCTGGCTCTGGTGAATTCTCTCACCCTCCCGCGCTTCTGACTGTACCCAGTGCTTGTATAAACAAACAAACAAGCAAACAAACAAAATAAATAAATAACATGCCTCTATAAAAAAAAAAAAAAGAATTTTTGTGCGCCAAAGAACCCATCAATAGAGTGAAAAGACAATCAAAAGAATGGGAGAAGTATTTGCAACTACTTACCTGACAAGGGTCTAGTATACAGAGTATATGAAGAACTCTTATAATGCAACAACAATAAAAAGAAAAAGGCAAAGCATTTGAATAGATATTCTCTCAAAGAAGATATACAAATGGCCAATAAGTACATGAACAGATGTTCAGCGTTCTTAGTCATCCGAGAAATGCAAACCCAAACCACAATTAGACACCACTTCACACCCATTAGTGTAGCTACTATTAAGAGATGGACACTAACAAATGTTGGCAAGGATGTGAAGAAATTGGAACCTTCTTACATTGCTAGTGAGAATGTAAAGGATGCAGCCAATTTGGAAAAGAGTTTGGCGGTCTTTCAAATAGTTAAACATAGAGTTACCATACGACCTGGTAATTCCACCCTTAAGTATATAATCCAAGAGAATTAAAAATATATGTCCCTATAAACACTAGTATGCAAATGTTCCTCATAACATAATTTATATAGTCAAAAAGTGGAAACAACTCAAGTGTCCAACTAATGAATGGATATAATGTGGTCTCTCCATATTGTGGAATCTTACTCAGTCATAAAAAGGAATCAAGTACCAGCTACAACATGCACAAACCTTGAAAACATTATACCAAATAAAGAAAGTCAGACACAAAAGCTCACGTGCTGTAACATGATTCCATTTATATGAAATGTCCAGAATGACCAAATCCACAAAGAGAGAAGGTAGAGAATAGGGATAGCCAGGGGCCAGGAGAAGTGGGGAATGGAAAATTACTACTGATGGTGGTTAGGTTTCTCTGGGGTAATGAAAATGTTCTGAAATTAGATAGTGGTGATGGTGGAACAACTCTATAAATCATATTGAGTCATAAACCTTAAGAGATGAATTATATGTTATGTGAATTATAGATAAAGTAACAACTCCATACCAACATTGCCAAATATTGATAAAGCTTCTCTGGGTCTCAATGGCCCTGCATGACCTGGCTCCAAATGATCAGTCTTATCTCCTCTGTGCCCTTTAAGGAAGATCCATGCCCCCACCTGCTGTCTTTGTTCCCACAGCTCCCCTCTTCCCTTGCATCTCTCCACACCTGAATGCTACTCCCCAGGCTGCAAATCAGTGGAGTTATAGTCTATCTACAGTGAAATACAGCCTGCAGATGGATTCACAGTGGGGGTTTTTGTTCTGTTAACTGAAATAGTTACCAAGAGGAGATTTCATCTCAGTGTGTATGTTCTGGCCATGGCAGAATTGCGGGCTGCCTATCAAAGAGCTGTGTTCCCCTTCCCCAGTAAGAATGCTGGTTTTGTTCTCGTGTTTTGCTCAGGGAAAGTGGGTCCCCACCCCCCACACTCCCAGCGGATGGGCCATGTCATCCCACTCATCCCACTCAGGGTGGCTCCTGGACCCGTGAGAGGTCTGCGCCACCGGCAACAGAAACAGGCTTCGGCTATTTGAGCAGAAGACAGTTGTTATATGTTGGAAGCCATTGACCACAAAGCAATTATGAAGCTCAAGGTCCAGGGCCCCTTTCTTGCATGGCCCCCTGTGAAGGTTCAAGGTTAAGTTAGGGAAGCCAGGTTGCATTTCTATAGGAACATTTGGGGGAAACAACTAGGAGAAAGGGACCTGAACCTCCCACTGTCCAATTTTTGATATGACTTGTTTACTCATCCTAAATAAATGTTCACTGTCATGCTTAACTTTCCATGCTATGAATTAGATGATAGAAATGTCAGATTATAGGGGCCTCCGGTGGCGCAGCGGTTGAGTGCTGGGTTGTGAAGCTGCCCGCGGCCTCTGAGGCGCCAGTTCGATCCCCGGCTGCTCCCCGGCCACCTGAGGAGGGTCCCACATGGCGCGCAGACCTCTCCTGCCGCCCGCTGCTCCCCTCAGCAGTGTACTTCGGTCCTTCTGCCTGCTCTGCTCCCCGCTCTGGCTCTGGTGAATTCTCTCACCCTCCCGCACTTCTGACTGTACCCAGTGCATGTATAAACAACAAACAAACAAACAAATAAATAAATAAAAAACATGCCTCTATAAAAAAAAAAGAAATGTCAGATTATAGACAATGATTTTAAAGGAGTAACTATAACTATGCTCAAGGTAGTAAATTAAAATATTTTCATATTAAATGAACACATACGAAATCCCACTACAACCTCTCTCTTGCCCACTGCTCCCCTCACCAGTGTATTTCAGTCAATCCATCTGTTCTGCTCCCCACTCTGTCTCTGGTGAATCCTCTCACACCCCCCCACACACACCTCTGGCATGTACCCCAGCTCTTATATGCATAA
The DNA here is from genome assembly GCF_964194135.1 of Talpa europaea. NCBI lineage: Eukaryota > Metazoa > Chordata > Mammalia > Eulipotyphla > Talpidae > Talpa > Talpa europaea. The sequence continues at coordinate 40,332,188 of NC_140072.1, read as the reverse complement.
ATCAATAAATCTTTTTTTTTTTTAAAGAAATTCAACTACGTATAAAAAAAACTAAATGGAAACTTCAAAACCAGAAATTCAAATATTTCAAAGGAGGCTGAAAAAAGTGAGTCTCCTGCAAGGGTAGGATTCATGAAGCTGGAAATTCTTCAGATATAGCCAGGTTGTTCAAAGGCCACTAGACATGGCAAGTGTCTGGAAAGCCTGTGACCAGTTCTTTCTAATGAAATAAAATGGATAGAATGTTCTGATATAAAGAGAGAAAAGTACAAGGAATGATAACCTCTTATCCGCTACTGTTCTCTTTTCTGCCTTTAACACCATGGTCCCATGAGAACATGATGGTGTCTGGAGCTATGGCAGCCACTTTGCAACCCTGAGGGGAAATAGTTAAGTAGGGCACACAAGAAGCTAGACTGGAAGCCTGAAACCATGGGTTTGCTGAACATACCACGGCACCACCCACCTCTGAATTTCTTGTCACGTGAAATAATAATAAAGAGGTCTTAATTGCATACTTGTTACTTAGAGTACACCCGAATTAAAATATGACTTCTTTAGGAAATGGAGAGATTTGACAATATTGAACCTGTTAGCCTCTTTAGATAGGCAGGCACTCTCTGATTAGTGATCTCATATTTTCCCTCCAGGTAACTGAGTCTGTCCTAGCCCTACACATCATCCTAGAGATAGATCAACGGGGCCCTCTTTATAAAGCATGTACCCATTCCTGCCTCCCCGCATCCAACCCCAAGCAGCCAGCAGAAATATCCTATCCTTACAACTCCCGGGGTTTTGTCATTGTCTCTTTTCTAGCGCCTATTGTATTGCTCATTTCATCCCCTCCCATTTGGCTATCAGCATTCTGAGGGCAGGCCTGTGCCTTATTCTCCCTCTGCTACCCACAGGGGTGTTTGGTTACAGGAGACACTCAAGCTATGTTTGCTGAATAGGTGAATAAACATCCCCTGCAATGAAGAACTACAGTGTTCCAGAACATGCAGAACATCTCAGCACATCAAGGAGATTTTAAGTGGTGGTGTGTGCTACTTCTCAGCCCAGGAGAGAAATTCCCACTATACTCCAATACTCCAGCGCACCTTGGGCTGCTCAGTCCCGACACGTGGGGCGCAGAGACAATTCTGAAGCTTGGGTCCCAGGTCCAGCCAGAGACCCCAGGCCCACTGCAGCTCTCCCACTGTTCTGGAAACATGCTGGGGTAAAAGCAATTGGGAAAGACCCTTCCCGGAATAATCCAGGAAGAACTGCCACCACCACAAAGGGAAAGATGGAAATTTACACACACACAGATTTCCCTGTTTTACAAAAAAGAAAAATCAGGCAACTTGAAAACACATATACACACACCAGTCAGGATCCAAAGGAGAGAGCAGGCAGCCCCATGGCTCTGTCCCCAGGGGCTGTGTTCCTGAGCGCCAGGCCCCTCAGAGCACCTCGAGCTGTTGACAAGTCCTGAGGAGCAGGACTTACTCTTCTGTCACTCCTGGATCTGACTTAACCTAAAAATGCTTCCTGAATTGATGGTTGATTTTCAGTTCCAGCTTTTGACAGATTTTGTCTTGGAATCTGACTCTTGGGTCTAGACTTGGCTATTTTTTTTTTAAATTATGGTGAAAAAAAAACAACAGATGACATAAAATTTGCCATCTTAACCATTCTTAGCATGCAATTCAGGAAAGTACATTCACACTGTTCTGGAGCCATCACCACCATCCATTTCTAGAACTCCATGGTCCCAACTGACAATGCTGCACCATTAAACTCTTACTCCCATCCCTCTGCCTGAAACCAGACAACCACCACGCATCCTTTCTGTCCCTGTGAATCTGACTGAGCTAGATCTCTCCTATGGATGGAGTCATGCAGTATTTGTCCTTTTGTGACTGGCTTGTTCCACTCAACATAATGTTCTCAAGGTTAATCTAAATTGTAACATGTGTCAGAATTTCCTTTCTTTTTAAGGTTAAATTATATTCCATTGTAAGCATGTATGACATTTTGCTTATCCATTCATCCATCAGTGGACATTTGGAATGCTTCCACCTTTTGGCTATTGTGAGTTGCTGTGAACATGGCTGTCCAAATTTCACTTCTTTTGTGGGCCTGGCCTTTGATTTCCCCTAACTCAGTCAAGATCTGGATCGTGGTCAAGGAATTCTCTAAGTTGGTCTCTACTCCACAGGGAAGGGAAACAGAATCCCACGTGGGGCTCTCGGGTGATGTTATGAGTTGAGGGAGCCAGAGTCGAGCCGACTGGGGGCCCCTTCATGCTGGAGACAACTGTGCAAGAAGCAAGAGAGAGTGGGGAATGCGCACTGCCTGTGCGGGAGGAGACACATACCAGTGCATGGAGGAGAAGAGCAGGACAAGGGAGGCCTCTGTTCCCCAAAGGGCAGGCATGCCGCAGAGGTGACCCCAGGGGCTTGAAAGGGCAGTCCGGGCTATAGGGGCAGAGGTTATGAAAAGGGAGAGGATGCTGAGACTAGTGCTATTCAGAAGGCCTCAGTTAGAGCAGTCCCAGCCTTGGGGTGGGGGGATGGGGAGCTGGCGTATGGAATCTTCTCTGTTGATAGATGGCCCCAGGTCAATGAACTCCTCTAGCAGGAGAGAGGCACAAAAACAGAAATTCAAAGGGCTGCTGCTGGAGTAGGGGGTGGGCTGGGGGGGGCCGTGAGCAGGGATGGTGCTTATGTGTCTCTATCCTTGACCTTCAGAGCTGTGGGCTTTAGTATTAGTGGGAGGGTGGACAGACTATAGCTGGGAGGCAGAGAGGGGTCTGGACACCCGTGAATCCCTCTCACTGTCAGGGAAATGCACTTTCAGCTGGATACACGATATTGATATTGTTTTGTGCCCAAGTGTCTCAGTTCATGTGCCTGATGATGACAGCCTGGCAAGGCAGCAGCCACTAAAGGGGAAATGCATTGCTTCTGTGGCCCTCTGAACATCTTAAAGTATAAAAATTATTTAAGCATGCCCCTTAAATGTCATACCAAGGTACAGATTTGAGGCTCTCGTTGCAGCCCAAGCCAAACTTAGGGGTTCCGCTGTAACCTAGCTGCCAAGGAGGGATGCTGCTGGGGACAGTTTCAGCAGTCCCCTTCCCACTTGGTAACTCCAACCCAAGGAACTTTCCTGATTTGATATGCATGCTCACCTAACCCTCCCAAGCAAAATGGAACTTTCAGGAAGAACTTGGAGGCAGGCTGTCCCCTTAATTCACCTTCTAGACTGTTCTGAGATCCCCAGAGTTTGTGGGGTCCGCCTGGGTGTAGTGATATGCATCTGAGGCTAGATACAGGTGCTAAGGAGCCTGTTGGCTTAGTTTTGGACTAACATTGGAGCCAGAGGCAAAGATGGCCTGATGTCTCCTCATCCCAGAGACATCCCAGTGATGCAATCTCCCAACCAGCACCTCTCCTGCATGCGGGTGGGGTGGGGGTGAGGGGTGGAGAGCTGTATACTATGTAGGCTTGCTCTCTCGAGCTTGGTTACTCAGGTCCACACCTTAATAATGACCGGACTGGGCCTCCCTGGTGGCCCGCGCAGGGGTTAGACAGCGCTCTCAAGCTATCGTCAGCTACTGCAGCATGAGTTCCATCCCCGGCAGACCAGGGAGAAACTCACATGGCTCAACAGACCTCTCCTGTCTCACTGCTCCCCTCAGCAGTGTATTTGGGTGGATCTGCCTGTTCTGCTCCCCACTCTGTCTGTGGTGAATCCTCTCCCCCCTCCGCCACCTCTGGCCTACACCCCAGTTCTTATATGCATAAATAAATAAATCTTTAAAAAAAAAAATACTGACCGGACTGATAGAAGAGACTATTCATGCTGAGATCCCACAGGAGATCAAAGGCTCTTGAAGAAGTTTCTGGAGGCCATGAAAACAGCTGGGAGGAGGAGGAAAACAACAGGTTAGCTGGGTCATTTCTATGGAATAAGAGTAGCAAACCTTTATTATTCCATATTAAATAAATGTTCCTATCCCTAGAGCTTAGTATGTAGTAGGTCCTCAACTGAGGTCTTCAAATAAATGAATGAATCCTACTATTATTCTGGGAAATATGTTTCAAGTAGCAAGAAAACCAAAGCCTCAGGATTGAACTATTCAAGTCTATCCTGCTAAGGCTAGTAGCGTGACTATGTGAGTGGCCATGAGGCCACTGTGCCCTGCAGACATCAGCTCCCCTCCGCTTCCTTCTCCTCCAGTGACAAAGATGCTAGGCAGAGCCTCATCCAGAAACCCCCCAAGGCCAAGGGCACTCCTTTCACTGATCTAGTTTTAGCAGTGGTGGGGGAAGAGGGAGATTTTTCCATTTCCTAAAGACAGAGAACTAGTGTCTTCTCTAAACTTTACTCCTTCCAGATAATGCCCTGAGTAGAGCCAAGAGTGGCCCACAAAGACAAAGCAATGCACAGGATTTCCTCATTTAACCTTCACATGGGGTTATCAGTCCCAGTTTACAGAGTAAGAAACCGAGGCACAGAGCTCATCCTAAATAATTTGCCCAAGGTCACACAGCAGTGATGGAGCTGGAAATGACACCTAGCCTGTGGCCTCGGGCCTGGGTCCCAAAGGCGCTCCAGGCAGTGTCAGGTCACACAAGGACCCTCTGTGGGCGACATCTCAGACCGGTTCTTTGTGCTTCCCAAAGCCTGATTGTACGTTTGTCATATGCTGTGCAAGGAGTGATGAGAAGCTGCAATGACTTGGGGCAGAGAATAATGGCCACACTGTTTCCAGTATTGGCCCTCTACTCCCACAAAGGCACCCCCAACCATTGGGTCTGGGGGAAGGGCAAGGGCAGTAGCTACAAATCAGGGTCCAGACTGGGTACTTTTTTAGTTTTGGGGCAAGGAGGGACCATGGAAAGGATCCCAGAGAGAGGGAGGGATAACTTTTTCTGGATAGCAGCCAGTCTGTCAGGCTGAGCAGTTCCTTGAATGATCCACCCTACACGCTGGCTCTAATCTACAGCAGGGGTTCAGGCTCCAACTGGCAGGAAAGGGACCAGCTGGAACTTGTGACCTGCTGGTCCCCAGGCAGGGATGGTCCTGGGTGAGGGCCAAGGCCGGCAAGCTCATGCCTTGCATTCAAATGACAGCAGCTGGTTCCTGGGCCATCCCTCCTGGCTGCCCACCGTCTCAGTGCAAAGGTTTCAAGCCCCAGGGCAGAATGCATGTCTGTCCCCCCACCCCCAAGGGAAAATGCTGCAGCAACAACTGGAAGGGAAGAGAAGAAGCTGGCAGACAGAGCAGCCGTTGGAAGCATTTCTAGCTTACCTACATCTGCACAGCAGGAAGCGAAGGCTCGAACACCTGAACGCCTCTGCTCTAAATGTGCAGCACCCTCCTCCTTGCCCCACTTCTCTGAGGGTGCTGCCGGGCTGTGGTGGGCCCTAAGTGGCCCTCTTGCTGCTATGGGACGAAGGCAGGGACTTGGAGTGGAGGTGATCTTGGGTACAATGGAAGCACCTGTTGAGAAGCATGGACTGAACTGCCCAGAGGGTTGTTTCCAGAGCCACAGGTGACACCCTAGGAGGCACACACTCTGGGCAGGGGGCGGGAGGGCAGGTGAGATCACTGGCTGGTCCCTGCATCTCCCTGACCCTGACGTCACAAGGCTTCCTTCCTCTTCTTGGGACAAACCCTACAGCACCTGAGGCCAGACGAGGGTAAGTGCCCAGCCCCTCCTGCCAGCGGCCCTACCTGGGCTAAGGGGTCAAAATGCTCCCGCCGCCTAGTGGCAAGTCCGTGGGCCTCACCTGGAACAGCCACCGGAGCAGAGGCAGGGGGCAGTTGGGTGTGTGCAGATAGAGGTTACTCAGGAGGCCTCTTCTGAGGAAGGAGAGCTGCTGGGCCAGTGGGGAGCTGTGGAGCAGAACAACGAGGTTAGAGAAGGCCTTCAGACCTGTCTCAGTAAAAGTGCGGGGGATTTTCGTATTTCAGCTTCTCTGGGACTCTAGAAGCACATCAGGAATTGCTATGGACGAAAAGAAATGCTTCTCGAGCCCTTGATGCAAGGACTTGTCAGAAACAAAAGCACCACACACCATCAGAATCGTCTGCAATCTGAAAATAGTGCTTGAAACATAACTGAGTGGTACATTTTGTCCTTTCCACTTCACAGAGGGGGAAATGAGGTATTCACCAGGACTCTGAAAAGGATCTGTGTGGAGATGAGAGAACTGGGGGTCACACCTCTCTGCCCCAGGCTCGGGCTGCAGCAGGCAGACAGAATTACCCGCCAGGCCCACGTGGGGCCAGCGTCTGGGTCTGGTTACACAGAGGGTTTCTGCCCCGACTTGTGTTTTTCCGAAACAAAGGGGACACCTGAGAAGATGGGGAAATAACACAAAGGGACTCAAGTCGGGGAAATTCTGGGAAGGAAATAACAAAATGAGGGTGCCATGGAGGATTTTTCAGAACATGTAGGTGGCAACTACCAGGGTCAAAGATGAAAGGCGCCAGTCTCGCCTTGAGCCTAAGGCCGTCACCTGACTTTCCACTCCCTCTTCTTATAGGAGCTGTGGCTTCTCTGGGGGCTCTGCTGCCAGGATACATCATCTTGACCTATAAGACCCAAGGACCCTATAAAATAAGAAACTGAAATATTTCGTGGGGTTTAAGGGCCTCTGGAGGAGGGTGCTCCAAAATGATTTTAGAGGGGTTGGCTGTCACCCTCTCCTATCCTGTTCATCCCCAGGGAGGTGGGGCTCGTGCAGGTCTCTCCTGCTCTCTCTGCATTCTGTGAATCCTCCTTTGCTCTCTCCAGATAATGGCCTGAGGACAATGTTATAGATTGCCTGAGATGAAAAAGTAATTTCATGTTTGGTCTTTTTAACAGCCAAATCCACGTAAAGAACATTTCAGATAACATTTAAAGTCATGACTCTACATAGAAATTTCCCTGATCAGCCCAACCTCCTTCTCCTTTTTTAAAAAGGACATCATATTTTTATCTGCCAGGAACAGCATGCTCCAAAACAAAGATTCTCCTCGAGCCAAGTTGCTGTCTCCTTGAGTATGTCCAGGCAATTTACAAATTGTATACTTTTTTCTCAAACCATTTCAGTTCAGAGGAGAAAGCGGCTTTGTTCCTGTGTGTGTGAAGTTGACCGCTCCAAGACAGACCTTTATTTGTACATACAAACACATGTGCACCCCGGGGCTGCTGACACACTGCTCCACTCCACATGCTTAGTCACACACACACACACACACACACACACACACACACACACACACTCTCTTTCACGCACTGACCCTGAGATGCAGGCACACTTCAATCACTGTACCCTAAATGCAGATAATATGTAAGCAAAACAATGTCAGAGACCTCCTAAATTGGCAGGACTTGGTGAGGGCGCATGTGGCAAGGAGGCTGGAGCTCTGGGGACTCTAAGGAGACTCTGAATCCAGCATTCTGCTCAGGGGGCACCCCGCCAGTTTCTCAGTAGGCGAACTGATTGTACAAGCCCCTATTGGCTCAGATCTGCACATTTCCAACTGCTCCTGCAAGGGAAAGACACCCTTGGGTTGCAACGTCTCCCTTCTGCCACACCAGCCTTGCAGCCCAGTTTCTGCCAAAGAAATATCAATCTGTCTTCAAGTTCATTGCTGACTTAGGTTTTAGTCTGTCAGACCAGGAGGGAGGCAGAAAGGGCATGGTCCAGCTGTGCTTTGAAGCAAATGGCTTTCAAGGAATTCTGTGCCTACAGCTAGATGAGATGCCAGGAATCTCCACTGCTAGCTTGGTTATAAGGCCAGGGTGGGTACTAGGCACGAGGGCAGTGCTGCTTTACCTCAGCTGAACCTTGAGCCCTCTCCTGATGCTCAGCGGAAGGGTCAAGGCCAAGGGTATAAGTAACTGCCTCTCTGGTAGAAAGACAGGGATGGGCCTTGCATGTAGATACTGCCCTAACCCGAGGCAGGAGGCAAAGCCTCACATCACCTGAAGGAAAAGGGAAGGGGGTGGGAAGTGTACCTGTTGAAAGATCAAAACTCTTGGATTACAGAATCAACTGTTGGCAGAGTTACAAAAGCCCACGTCATGTCCACAAATCAAGTCAGCTGATGCTGTGGCAAGGCAAATGCTAAGGTCAGAAGTTGTCATCTGTCAGAGGAGCCTGGAGTTGGGGCGGGGGTGGGGTGGGGGGAAAAGGGTGGGGTGGGGTTGAATGTCAGCAGCAGAGGCGTGCAGGCCTGGCTGAGCACAAAGCCCCATCTGCAACCCCTAGTTCCCGTGAGGGGAGGGCCCACCTGTGATAAGGAGCACCCACAGTTGGAATACTGCTAACTTCCAGCTCTGGGATAAGGACAGAGGGCCTTGGGAATGAAAGAAGGAAGGTGTATGGGGGTGGGGGGAAGGACATTAGCCAAAAAGGGGGAATCACACAAAAACAAATGGACAACAAAAGGGGAACCGGTGAGGGCCAGCACATTGGGCTCTGAGGCAGAGTTTGACCTTCCACTGGGCTGTGTGCTCCTGCTCATGCCCAAGTAAAGATGCCTCTGGCTCTACCTCCTCCTCTATTTTATGGGCAGCAGTCCCAGAGGACAAAGTCTCTAAATGCCTTGGGAATCCCAAGTGATGGCAGAGGGATAAACACCAAGTGTAGTTATTTATACAGTATCAGTTTCTGTGCCTTTGCCAAGTTATTCAAATAAAAGTTTAAGTAGAAGGGCTGGGAGAACAAACTAAGAGTGGCAGCACCCAGCCCTGCTCCTCCTCTCTTTCTTTCTTTCCTTTGTTTGAAGATAGGAAAGCACCCGATTAGAAGCCCAGGGGCCCCAGCAACAACCCAGCTGGCTGCTTCCACAGGTTCTTTATTTTTTGGGGCAGTTGTGGCCAGTTGGGCGGCCCAGCCTGTCCACGCTCTATAACTGCTGGATTTATTTCACCCAGGCTTCAACCCGGGCCTGCCAGGAAGAGGAGGAGGTCCTAGCAACGCAAGAGCTGGGACAGCTGGAGCCGAAGGGAGATCCAATGCTCCAGTTCTATTCACATTAACAAAACCAGACTCATTCTCCCCTGCCTGCTGAAGGCATCCTGGAGAAACAGCGATGCCAGTGCACTGAACATACCTCCTGGGACTCGTGGCAGGTGTGCCCAGAGGACAACTGTGCATCCTGACACTCCAGTCTTTAGGGGCCCTGAAGAACCATGAAAAATTCAGCAGGCAATTTCCATCCTTCCCACCTTGCTGCTTCTGCCTCAGGGCTGCCTGCAGGCATAGGTCTTCAGGCTTTTCCACTCATGGGGACAGTTCTATTCCCTTTGAACTATTGTCAAGGGAGGGAGGAAATTATCAGCTCCTGCTATCAGCTTCTGCCCTACAGGCATATGACTTTGGTCCCAGGGAACTGATCTAAGGACAAACATCCTGCTGGGGGATGAAGGAGAGGACAGTCCTGGTCACCCCCATGCCACAGCTGTGGGCTCTGAACAAGTGCTTTTGCATAGAAATCCCTGTAGGTCCATCCAGGAGGAGTGGAGCTTGGGCCTGGAGGCCGACCGCACTTGCTCTGTGATCCGAGACAAACTGCTCGCTTAACTGTGCCAAGATTTCCATTTTGTACAGTAGGAACAGAGATCATATTCCTCCTCACAGAACGGTAAGGAGAAGCAAAACTATTCAAAAAGTGATTTTTTAAAAATCGCATTCACTTTTCCTTCCTCTCATGACAAAACGACTCATGTTCATTATAGAAAGTTTAAAAACATAGAGGAGTATAATGAGGAACATAAATTACCTGGGATCTCACAAAGTGTTAACTTTTTGTATGGCAAGAAATTGAACCATACTGCTTTTTGAGAGATCAAGTAACCTTTTATTCTTCCTCCATTTTCATGTTTCCGGCTGAACACAAAGGGATAATTATTAAAGGACGAGTATTTCCCACTTCTGTGTCTGGATATGGAGTCTGTGGCACAAACAGGAAATAAAAGATGACCCAAGGCTAAATGGCGACCTTCAGGAAGTGGCCCTTACCCATGCGTAGCAGGAGTCCCCTGACCTCACCATGTGCGTTGCAGCTGCGGGCATTCTTCCAGAAAGCCCTGTGGACTGGGGGTGCTGGCAACACCATCTCTGGTGTGCTTCATTAGCATACTTGAGGGAGGAGGGTCTGGATCTGAGCTACAGGGAAGCTGGCTGGCCACCTGGCCCCCTTTGGCAGGGCCCTCCAAATGCCGGTCACTGCTCTCAGGCCAGCTCATCTGTCAAACACTTCCTGCCGGCCATGCACTTCGGGTGGGACAGAAAATGTGCTGTTGGCATGAACCAGGATGCCAGAGCAGCTCAGAAGATGCTCAGTTCTCCCTCTCTGCCCCACTCCTGCCCAGTCCATTCTTTGTCCCTCTCCTTTTTCTGGCTCCACTCTCTTTCGGCTTTTCCTTCATTCCTCCACTCCCCCCTTTCCATCATCTTATCAGAGACCTTTTCAATTTACAGCGTGACCCTTTATCCACATCCATATACCGGGTCCAATCATCTCACAGCACATCCAGGGATCTATTCCAGACCTGCAGACAAATATTTATGTATAAAGATATTCTCCACAACAATGTTTATAGAAGGGAAAAGTTGGAAGTGACCTATATGTCAAGAGAAGTGAGGAAAAATGGTTCACTATTTTGGGGCATCAATGTAATGCCATAATATTCCACCATTAACTTTATACTGCCTGATTGTAACATCTTCTCCTTGTGTAGATTCTAATTTGAACAACATATAAAAAGCATTTATTAAACAATCAAGGAAATCTGAAACTGACTAATATTAATGATATTAAGAGGTTACCATATTCTTTAGGTATGATGATGGTATTGAAGTTATGTCTAGGAATAGAGTCCTATCTTTTAGAGACACAAACTGAAGACCTTACAGACTAAATTATGTGCGTCGGGGATTTGCTTAAAAATAATGCTGAGGGAACAAAGCCAGAGGGCTGGGTAGAGACTGGAGGATAGCAGCTGACGGTCTGTGAGCGACGGTGCGTGGAGATACGTGATGGTGCGTGGAGATACGTCATGCTGCTCTCTCTACTGCTGTGTGTATCAAGAGATAAAAAGTTTTAAAGAAAACAGCAAAATGTTATCTTTTTATTATAAAATAAGATCCTTATTTGGTCCTTCACCCTGAAGAGATTGTCTCCATAACAAGAACACTATGACAGTAGCTGCCTGCTCCTCTTTCCAGTGCAAGTAAATCTATGGTCACCATCACATAAAAAAAGCCCTGAGTAACCAAAAAAGAGAAATGATTCCTGCATTTGAGTCTTAACATGGCCAAAAAGGTCACAGAAGCAGCCCAAGCTCTGTGCACCCTCCCAGCTGGTGCCATTCACTGGGTGCCCAGGCCCAGCAGGGAGCCAGCTTGTGTGGGTGTCCAGGGCCCGCGAATCCTCTGGGCCTTCCCTGATTCTTAGACACATAAACCCAGAATTGCAAGTGTTGGATGTTACTGTGGCAAAGCTTTTAAAATTCCCTAAATAAGCAACACAGTCAGTGGTTAAGTGATAGTGACCATAGATCTACTTGCACTGGGAAGAGGCGCAGGCAGCTGCTCTAATGTCATAGTGTTCTTGTGGCTGGGGACAAACTTTTCAGGGTGAAGGACTGAACAAGGTGTGAAGAAGGGCAGGGTCTCGAGCAAGGTGATACGTCTGACCAAAGCTCTTCCATGAAACTGGGATATGGGGGAGGAAAATGCAACACGAATATGTAAACAGACCAATGTTGCTATAATGTGGGATTTTAAAAATTATGTACATCTAGGAAATTAATTATTCTAAGTAGATGTGTGAGTAACTATTTCATCTATCTTCCTAAAAGCTGACATATCGAAAATGGCCAAAAGACAGCTGGAGTTCCTCGTTCAGCGGGCTGTTTATCACTGAGGGAGGGTCCTGGTCACATTTACCTGAAGAACATCCCTTCCAGGTGGTTGCGTGGCTTCAGGTGTGAACAGTTCAGGATGCAGGGCAGGGGGTGCAGCCTTGGTAGAAACACAGTCTCGCCTGGGTGCACTGGTGGGATGACCTGCATTGACATGGAGAACCTCTGCACCAGCATCCTGGCAAAGCAAGGGGCAGGAAAGCCTGGCATCAGCAGCCACACCTGGTCTGAGCTTGGAGGGAGGTCAGGGGAGGTCAGAAGGCTGCCCTGCCCTGTGGCAGGGCCCCATGGAGACAGGACCAGGGGGGACAGCGCCACCTGCTGATGGAGGAAGGGCCTGTGAGCTGCAGACTGAAGAGCCCTTCTCCCTCCTACTCTGTCCTACACCCCACCCTCCCCCGCAGCTTTAGTCCAGGAGCCAGAAGTCCTGGCCCATCTGTTGGCTCTGTTCACTTCAAACTTTCACTGAGCGCCCAAGATGTGCGGGTGCCAGGTGCTGAAGGATGAGTCAGGCGTGGGCTGGCCTCGCATGCCCAAGGAAAGTGTAAACAAATCATGACCACAGAGCTGCCTACGCGGATTTCGAGGGGCAGAGGAGAGAAGTTGGGTGCCTGGGGTCAGGGAGGGTGTAGTGTATGAAGGAGCCTGGACTCTTCTGGCAGCTGTCCTCAGGCTCTCATGACAAGCAGAGCTCTCCAGGGAGCCTACTCGCTGTAGATGCCCATACCCCCCGTCCTGCCCTGACACTCTGATACAATGGGTAGGAGCTAGCCCGTGGCTGGGAGGGAACAGGGAGAAGAGGTATATGGGGGAGGGGAAAACCTGTTCCAACTGATGACCCTATGAGGGAAGGGGGGAAATGGAGGTGGTTAAGATGATTCCTAAGATGGGCTCAATCTTTGCACCAGGAAGGGCTGGAATGTGCATGGGCCCCCAGCACCATGCCCTGGTGGGTGAGAGCAGCCAGCTGTAGAGAGGAAATGTATGTGGATTCATGCATGTAGGTAGACACACAGACATGCACGTACACATTCTTATACACCCAGATGTGATCCAGGGTCATCCCTAGGGAACAGAATTTGGAGGAGGGGGAAGGAAGAGGAGATATTTCCTGTTTACTTCATGCAACTGTGTTCTGCTTGATTTTGTAGTAATGTAACATACACTTATCAACAATGATAACCACAGAGTAAAAGAGATTATGTGGGCACTGCACTGTGTCCTCTCACCAGAGGACAGCCCCACAGCTGGGTTTCAGCAGGACCCCGAGATGGTGAGCAGAGCTGGGGTTTCCCTTAGGACATACGACACACACAGCTGAACTGGAGGTGCAGCAGCCTGGCTTGCCGACCAGATGCAATCTGCCCCACTTCCTGGCCAAGTGACTAAGGTGAAGTGCCAACCCGCATCACAGGCTCATCCTGAGGATGAAATGGCACAATGAATGGGAATGACGTGCAAAAGCCAGGGGCTGCTACTCATTCAGCCTTTTGGAAGCAGCCTCTGCAAACCCCCACACATGGCACAACAATTTTCTGTTTTGTTCATTTCTTTGCTGTTTGAGTTTTTGAGTATCTATGACTTCCTGCATTGCTCTTATAATTAAAAAAAATACAAGTAATTAAATGTCTGCAAGAACTAGGTTCATCTGTAAAAGGGTCTTAGCTCTGTCCCCAAAACCATCATTCAAAGGGACTTTTGTGATACTAAATATAATGTATGTGCATTATTACGAGTTCAGAGATGACTCTCACATATCTAATTGAGGATTTCCTGAACTGAGGATAAAGGATATGTTGTGGTTTAAATAGCCTCCCCTCTACTACCCCCGCAGACACATAGGTCTTTTCACTTAAGGACATGAGGGAATGCAGGATGTTGTCCATTTAGGATGCCGGCCGATCCTAGAGCATGACTAGATGTTCTGTTTGGGATAAGTCGCTTCTTTCTAAGACGGGCAACACCGAGGCTAAGGGACTCCTGGTCACAGGTGACTTTTCTGCCAGAGGGTGGCCAGCCCCAGCTGCACCCCTTCTGGCCCTTGCTGGCCCCTGGCCCCATTTGGGGATGGAAGAGGCAGGGCTTTGTACATCAATCAGTAATTTTCTTTGAAGCAGAGAGTCGAACATTCCCATCAAAATGATCCACATCAAAACAACCACCTCAAAGTGGCTGTTGTCAAAAAGGCTTTTCCAAAGTACTACTTGAAAATGTCACAGGCCCAGAAAACTATCAGTGATTTTAAAGCCTGCAACATCTTGGTCTTCAGCTGGTTGCCCAGATAACTCCCTTTCTGTGGGGAATTTCAATACACTCACGGCATGATTTTTTGAATCCAGAATGTACTCAGCAGAAAGGCAAGGGCTACAGTTAGTCTCACTATGGAGATTTTATAAAGGTTTCAAAAGGGTTAATTCTGAGGCTATCTAGCCAATGAGAACTGAAAGCTAAATCCATGCACCCCAAGTCAGAGAAAAAGTTGCTTTCATTACAGATGACATCACCAAGGCCTTGGCGCCAAGCCCTCCAATTCCATTTTGGTCTCCACGCTCTACCAGCAGCCAGTTCTGGGAAACACCACACGCTGCACCCACAACACCCCTTCACTGACTCTGCCTGTTGACACGGCTGCACAAATCAGAAGGTTCACAGACCTTTGGGGTAAAAATTGGTACTAGTTAGGAGGAGACCAGGATTTTGCTCATCTAGGCCAGGGGCTGGCAAACCACACTGTGCGGCCACTCCCTGTTCACAAGGCTGATGGGCGTGTTCCCAGTCGACAGCAGAGCTGAGTGAGCAGTTGCAACAGAGACTGTGTGACCCTAAAGCCTGAAGTATCTATTTTCTAGATACTGACTCCTGATCAAGTCCAGAGATGATTATCAGAAAAACTCGAGAAAAAGGCAAACGACCAGCCAAGTTGTTGTTCAGTGTCATCTCTGGGCAACAATAACAAGCCTAAAAGGGGACCCCTCCAAGAAGTCTGTGTTATCACACTACAATCCCCTAGTAAGTGTATTTTATTTTATTTCCCTCCCCCTAGTAAGTGGATGCTAACTTAGCATGTGTAGCAAAACAACTTATCACTGCTTGGACCAAGCATTATTAGCACTATAATAAAACAGGCTTACAGAAGAAGCCAAACCTGGACAGACAGATATCCCAGAACATGTTGACCAACCTGCCTCCAGACACATTAGCTCTCCTTCCTGAGGTCCATACTAGCACATGGCCCCCAAGTGTTCCCCTCATACTTAGCAGCATCAATCTCTCTCCCCCCTTAATTAGCACACAAACATGCTTTAACTTCCTCCATGAAAGGGGGAGGGTGGGGAGAGGGAGGGAAAAAGAAAAAGAAAGGCAGACAGAGAGAAAGGTCTATCCTGGTTAGCCCCACTTCCTCCTTCAGCTGATGCCCATTTTTCTCTTTTCATCTCTGCTTCTGTTCTCCAATTGCAGTCAGGTTTGCCCGCAGTCTACCAGAGCCACTCTGGTCAAGGTCACCATGACCTCATGCTGTAAGGGCTGCCAGCAGTCCTGCAAACACCCTTCTCACTGCTCTTCCCATCTGACTTTCCTCCTATCTGCCCAGTCTCTTCCTTGTGACCCCCAACACTGCAGGGCTCCATGCCCCCAGGTTCTTGCTGGTCTGTCTATATACTCCGGGTCCTCAAAAGACCACACTAGACCCTGACACACAAGATCATATATTTCTTGCATTGATAAATGAATGTGGGTTTAACAGAAGGAGGCAGCTTAAAAATACATAAGTGGGTGGGCCTCCCTTGTGGCGCAAGGGGTTAAGACACAACCTATGAAACTGTCCGCAGCCACTGCAGCATGAGTTTGATCCCCGGCCAGCCAGGAAGCAACCCACATGGCACAGCAGACCTCTCCTAACTCTTCAACCAATCTGCCTGTTCTGTTCCCCACTCTGTCTCTGGTGAATCTTCTTACCCCCCAACACCTCTGGTCTGTACCCCAGTTCTTGTATGCATAAATAAATAAATCTTCTAAAAAAATACATAAGTGGGGCCTCCCTCGTGGCACAAGGGGTTAAGACACAACCTATGAAGCTATCTGCAGCCACTGCAGCATGAGTTTGATCCCTGGCCTGGGAGCTACCCATATTGTGCAGCAGATCTCTCCTGTCTCGCTCGCTGCTCCCCTCAGCAGTGTATTTCAGTCAATCTGCCTGTTCTGCTCCCCACTCTGTCTCTGGTGAATCCTCTCACCCTCCCATGTCTCTAGCCCGTACCCCAGTTCTTGTATGTGTAAATAAATAAATCTTAAAAAAAAATACATAAGTGGGCCTCCCTGGTGGCGCAGCGGTTGACCGCTGGGCTGCGAAGCTGCCTGCAGCCTCTGCAGCACCAGTTCGATCCCCAGCCGCCTGGCGAGGGTCCCACATGGCGCGCAGATCTCTCCTGCCACGCCTGCTGCACCCCTCAGCAGTGTCCTTCGTTGGTCTGCCTGTTCTGCTCCCCGCTCTGGCTCTGGTGAATTCTTTCACCCTCCCGTGCTTCTGACTGTACCCAGTGCTTGAATGAATGAATAAATAAATAAATAAATAAATGAATGAATAAATAAATAAATAAATCTAAATTTATCATCAGTGGTAAACAAGTGGGTGGCTAAACTGAGAAGACCAAAAGGCTAGCACTTCAAGCCTTTGCCTTAAAGGGAGTGCGGGGTCTCCACCCCAATGGATGTGTCCTTGCCCCCCACTTGCTTCTGGTCCCCAACCTTCTTCTCACTCTCCATCTGTGCCTGCTTCGCTGACCTGTGTTCAGGTGTGAAAGGTACTTCATCTTCATCGAGATCTAGGGAGTTGAGGTCAGCACAGTTCTGTAGAAGCTGCTTCTCTCTCTCCAGCTCCAGGGTCTGCTCCCTGCAGGGAGAAGAGAGCCAGTGACAAAGGCAATTGCTGCTCTGGCCAACGGAACATATCACTGGTCTGTAGGAACCCCAAGAGCACAGCCAGGCCAAGGGTCAGGGTGCCAGGGGGTCACAATGCCCTGGTCTCCCTGCTCAAGGGCTCTCAAACATAGATCTTGAAGGCAGTTGGGAGGGACTGCATCGCATCATCTATATGCTCCTAGCAGGCAGAAAAGAGCAGACAGGTCCTACAGAATATGACGTCATGTAATTTCAAATGTGCCTTTATTTGTATACCTTGTTTTGGCATTTGCTCACTTTTTAACATACCAAGGCCTGCGCCTAATCCTTATGCTTCTCCCGGGTTCCAGCCACACTGACCAGGGGAGACCTTCACAGCCAGTGGCTCGCCAGAGTCCCTGACACATGCCTGCCTCCCTGGCCCCAAATGGCTGTTCTCCAGATCCTGTTCGTCTCCATCCCTTCGCAGCCCCCTGCTCTTCACTTCAGTGGCCTGGAGTCTCCATCTCCTGCCAACTGTCCCTGAGCTCTTCAGGGACTTTCAACCAAGCCCCACCACAGACCCTGCCTGCCAGCCACTATCTACCTTCCCCTTTCTCCTGCCCTAACCACACCTCAAACCCTGAGCGCCTTTTCTCTGTCCGCCTTTTCTGTCCTTCTTGAGGGAGCCCTGGGAGCCTCCCCAGCCCTTATACTGCCTTGCCAGGAGCTGGCACTGGTTTTGCCCACAAAGACATTATTTCCAGCCCAAGTCTCTGTCTTGAGTTCAGCTCAAGACAGCTCTTCCTAGCTAGTCATTAATTGGGTGATTTCATGCTGAATATTCTGGGGCTCCTCTGATGCCAAATGTCCAATTCTAAGTTCCTCTTCCCCACACATGCTCTGGCATCCCAGCTCAGAAGATTCAAGAGCTCTATCACTCGCCTCCCAGGGGCCCCATTCAGGGAGCTGGGTGTGAGCTGCTCCCTAGGGCCCCATCTTATCATACCATTCATCCTATTTCTTCTCTAACCCTCTCTCCATAATGCAGCCAAGTGTTCATAAGGCCTCTTGTGACTCAATCCCTGTTCACATCTTGGCTGTGTCTCCTGGCATAACCACCCCCCTCCACTATCCTCTCCCACACCCAGAGGTTCAGTGCTAGCTGGCCACCAGATTTCCATCCTACCCTCCTTTGTATATGAGGTCACGCCTGCTGTCCTCCAAAATTTTATCATTCAAGATTCAAGGACAAGGGCACCTCTGGGGAGCCTTTTCTGACCCCCAGGTAAAGTTAGGTCACTCTTCTGGGCCCTTTGATAGAAGCTTTATTATATGGGAAATGCTCTAAACATGTGAATTTCCAGGGAAGCAGGGGCTGCACAATCATCTCTGTAGACCCAGTGCCCAGCACAAAGCCAGAACCTCTGCTGGTGTTGCAATGATGAGCATGAATGGAGGTTCCCTGCAGAAGGTGTCTGCAGATACTTTCAAGGACCCACCGTATTTACACACCGTGCTGGGCACTGTGGCAATAACACAGATGAATGTCCTTTCCTAATGTATAATCTAGTTGGGAGAAAATATACTCAGGAGAGTTAAACAACAAAAGTGGTGGGCTAGTAAGAATCCAGAGTATCTGGGGGTGGGAGATGACGCTGGGGTGGGCCAGAGGGCTGGAATGGACAGAGAAGAGAAAACAATAATTCATTATACACAAATGTTTCACTCCCTCCATGAGCAAGAATACGGGTTTGTGAGAAATACAGAGAGGAGCAAGGCATCATCCTGCCCAGAAGAAAAGGCAAGATGGAAACCACAGCATTAGAAATAGCCTGCCCTCTGCTTACACTTAGCTCCTACAAGTGGAGGTGGATGTACTAAGCAAAAACAAAGCAAAAAGGGCCTCCCCTGGTGGCGCAGCAGTTGAGCGCTGGGTTGCGAAGCTACCCGCAGCCTCTGCAGTGCCGGTTCAATCCCTGGCCACCGGCGAGGGTCCCACATGGCGTGTGCAGACCTCTCCTGCCACCCGCTGCTCCCCTCAGCAGTGTATTTCGTTGGTCTGTCTGTTCTGCTGTCTCTGGTGAATTCTCTCACCCTCCCGCGCTTCTGACTATACCCAGTGCTTGTATAAATAAATAAATAAATCTTTAAAAAAAAAAAAAAAAAACAAAGCAAAAGGAGAGAGGACAAAGAACGAAGCAATGAGCAATCTTCTCACATTCCACCAAAGAGCACGAACAGGAGTAAAGCTCACGCTAACACAAGAGTGGCTGTCCCTGGTCTTGTGTAGTGTGAGGAGCCTGCAGTGTGGAGTAGGAGTCTAGGGTTTGCAGCCAAAACAGGCTCTCAGGATTGGCCAACTTCACCTGGCATTTGGCTGAAGAAAAAGCACCTGTTGGTGCTCCGCTCCCCTAAGGGATTTCTACTTCTGACGGGTCACAACTTTTGTCTTTAGAAACCAACTTCTACATGTGCTGTGGCTCCCTGTAACATCAGGGAGAAGGCAGATGTGAAACAGATGAAGGGCTGTGGGAAAATGAGCAAAGAGCACCAAGTGCTGGTGTTACATGCAGCAGGAAATGCTGGAAACTTCACATCTGCCCTAAATTACCGTCGAGGCAAGAGGTTGCACACCTCGGCGTCAAAACTATCTGCTCTTCCCACTTCTCTCTAATGGATCACTTGAATGAGAGTTGAGAGAGTGCCCAAATGGACATGAATTGGGCAGAACAAAGCCAAGGTGGAGAGAGGATCGGAAATGGGGGTCTGTACGTGGTGGGCAGTGGGTGGGCGTGAAGCTCTCTGCCCCAGGATGGGATGGCTCAGGACTGATCGGAGTGCACAGGGCACTGCCGGAGGCATGCTGGGCAGGGTGGGGGAGGCTGCTTCACACTGCAAGGAAATGTCTGTGAGTCTTAAAGGATGTTCCCCCTCCCCAAATTACTGCCAAAAGCACAGGAAATCAACACCCCAAGATGGTCCCTCTCCCACACTCACCTCTTCTCCTGCAGTAAGTAATCCAAGCTATTGATGTAGCTTCCTGAGCCCTCAGAGGTGAGCTGGAGACAGGACATGGGAATGAAGAAGAAAGACAAACATAGAGGGGCAGCAGAGTAAATTTTAATCTGAATTAATTCCTTTGTTTACTTTTCTACATAGGTAATATATTCACATGATTAAAAAATCAAGAAGTATACAGGCATCAGTGGCCCCCTTAACTGTGGTTTCAGTTACCTGCAGTCAACTGTGGTCTGAAATATTATATACAGTAAGATATTTTGAGAGAGAGAGAGACCATATTTTATCACAGTATATTGTTATGATTGCTCTAATTTATTACTTACTGTTATTATTCTTTTACTGTGTATAATTAATAAGTTAAAGTTTATCATAGGTATGTATGAATAGACAAAAAACTGTATATATAAGATTTGGTACCATCTGTGGTTTCAGGCATCCTTTGGGGGTCTTGGAACACATTTCCCTCAGATAAGGGGGGACCACTATAAAGTAAAATATTTCCCCCTCACCTCCATTCCCAGTCACCCTGGCCCCTCTCCACAGGTGACTCGGGTATTCATTCCTACATGGAATGTCAGAGATATTTTATGCTTAACTAGGCAAACAGTAATATATCATAGGTTTCCCCATTTAATACAAATGGTAGCAGGCTATACATCCTATCCTACATTTGGTTGTTTTCAATAAATAGTATGTTTTTTTTTTTTTTTTAAATAGAGGCATGTTTTATTTATTTATTTGTTTGCTTGTTTTGTTTTATACATGCACTGGGTACAGTCAGAAGTGCGGGAGGGTGAGAGAATTCACCAGAGCCAGAGCGGGGAGCAGAGCAGGCAGAAGGACCGAAGTACACTGCTGAGGGGAGCAGCGGGCGGCAGGAGAGGTCTGTGCGCCATGTGGGACCCTCCTCTGGTGGCCGGGGAGCAGCCGGGGATCGAACCGGCGCCGCAGAGGCCGCGGGCAGCTTTGCAACCCAGCGCTCAACCACTGCGCCTCCGGGGAGGCCCCAAATAGTATGTTTTGAGGGTCATTTCTTATCAATAACAAAGAAGTAATTTAAAAAAAATTTTCAGGGGCCTCCCCGGTGGCGCAGTGGGTTGAGTGCAGTGCTGTGAAGCTGTCTGCTTCCTCTGTAGCATGGGTTTGATTCCTGGCTGGGCAGGGAGATGCTCACATGGTGTGGCAGACCTCTCCTCTCTCGCCCACTGCTCCTCTCAGCAGTGTATTTCAGTCCGTCTGCCTGTTTGGCTCCCCACTCTATCTCTGGTGAATCCTCTCACCTCCCAAACCTCTGGCCTGTACCCCAGCTCTTGTGTGCATAAACATATAAAGCTTTAAAAAAAACTATGAAAAAAAATAAAAAAATAAATTTTTTTCAAGGTATTCTGATGTATGAAAAAAAATTAAAAAATAAAATTTTTTTTCAAGGTATTCTGCTGTATGACTAAAACATAATTAGCTCCCTAGTGGTGGACTTTCAGGTTATTAACAATCTTGGGCTATTATAAACAACTGAAGCCCTCATCTTAGATTAAATGTTCTGGATCTTTGGACCCTTAAATGTTCCCATAGTCCACCTAACATAGTCCCAGCAGTGTATTCCCAACTTGAAGTTAATTTTGGAAGTTTCCAGAAGGAATCCTAGTCCACTGAACCATTATCAGTCCAAGTCTTTGTGTCTGACATAGCCCAGACTCTGGCACCAAGGCCTCACTTTTCTCCAGAGCCATATGCCCAACCCAAGCTGTCAAAGTCTGAAGGGCCCCACACAGGAACAGCAGCAAATTTGGCACTAGCCCAAGCCGTCTGTTGGCAGGAGTTAGGAGGGGAAATAAAGGGAGAGGTCTTGGTGACACAAGCTCTCCACAATAAACCTGGGTGGGGAGAGGTTGGGAGTGTGCAGCCAAGGAGAAATGGTCAAGGGAGGTGGCCAAAGAAGGGCAGCTGGGGTGTGCCCAAGGAGTGGCCAAAAAGTGGCCGCGTACGACTGAGGAGGGTCGGCTGAAGAGGGCAAGGAGAGGGAGGCCTGGGTGGCCACTGGCTTACCGAGGTGTGGGTGTCCACCACCGGGTCTGCAGCCTTCTGGCTCGGGCCTGCCAGGTTCAAGAAGAGTTCCTCCAGTGAGGCCAGCTCCCCCTTGGGGTCCATGTCTTGGGGTTCCTGCTCTAACTCCTCTGGTAGCTGGGAGGCTTGTCTTCTCAGGCCCTGGGGTCCCGCTGCGCCAATCTGCGTCTGGGCTAGGGCCCCGCTGCCGGCATGGGGTGCCCTGGGGTTCAAGAACTCTATAGGTGGTGGGCTCCAGTCAACAGGGAACATGTCTCCGGCTGCCTGCATCTTGGGCTTCTTCCGCAATTTAGGAGTTGGAGCTGAGTTGGGGCTGCAGAGGCGCCGAGAGGAGCGGAGGTGCAGGGGATGGTTGAAGACATTGCGCTTCAGGGCGGGTAAAGGGATGGGCAAGACTGCGGCGGCCTGGACGCCTGTGGACAGGACAAAGCGCTGTGGGCCCCAGCCCACTTGTCATCATCCCAGTTGCTGTGCTACATTGGTCAAGGAGAGCGGACAACTTGGGGTAGCCGTGGGCAAGATGCCACAGCTTCCCCTGTTAGTGTAAAACCTCAGAAGACTCTACCTGTGCTGGTGGGAGGACCTACCTTCTCTGTGAGGAAGGGCTAGCCGGGTCTTCTGGGGCCTGGCCATGTGCAAACCACTGGATGCTTGGTCCTGGAAGAAACTTCCCGTCAGTCAGGTTAGCCTCCACAAGAAAGCTGGCCCCGGGGTCCTCCAGAGGTGGGCCCACCAGTGCCCCAGAGAGCTTCCTCCTCCAGTCCCACCCCAAGAATTGAGCACAGGCACCACAAAGCTCAAGTTGCTGAGGTGAAGGGGACTCCACCTGACCTCTCGTTTCAAGGAGGTGATGGGCAAGTATAAGGACATCAACACTTTTAAACCTGCACAAGATTAAAGCAAGCAGAGCCCAGAGGACAGCCTGCACCAGGCAGTGTTGCCCGTGAGGTTGTCTGCTCACAGGGGCAGGGCAGGAGAGTGTGGGCCCTGCCATTTCCCCAGCACCAGCACAGACCAGGAGCATAGGAGAGCTCAGTGCATTTCTATTGAATGAATGAGGAATTTAAAGAGAACTTGGGGTCAATCCAACAAGCTATCTTCAGGGTTAGGAGTTGCCTGTCAGCTAAGACAGAGTGTACCACATAAGCAGACATCACTCATCATATCAAGCCCCGGCCCAGATAAACGGGGATGCAGAGGAAAGCTAATACCTGAATGAGCTAATGATCAAAGGAAACAGCAGTTTACAAGAAACATGAATACTAACTTGACAAGGGTTCAAACTCAACAATCATAAAAGAAATTCAAATCATGACTACCAAGTATCATTAAAAAAAACAGTGAAATAGGGGAGAGACAAAAATAATGAAATAATAAGACAAATTGAATATTTATAACACCAAATGCTGACATAGCTATCAGGAAGTACACTACTGTTATCACTGTAAAATAGTTTATTCTTTTTTAAAAATTTGTATTTATTTATTTTACATTAAACACAACTGCTTGTATTTTTATTTATTTATTTATTTTGGTTTCTTAATTTTATATAATTTTTATATCATTTTTCATTTTTGTACAATGTATGCATTTACATCTTGGTGATAGTCCCTGTACAATTCCCACCACCCTTGTTTTGATCCTACTCCTTTCTTTCCCTCCTGTAGTGTGACTCTGGTTTATAGTTGCTTGTTGATTTTGATTTTTACTTTACTATAATTAGTCTTTTTCCTGATCCCTTATTTAGGTTTTCTAAATTCCTGCTACGAGTGAGACCATCCGGTATTTTTCTTTTTCTTTCTGGCTTATTTCACTGAGCATGATCCCTTTCAGCTCCATCCATGTTGCTGCAAACTGCATGAGTTTAACTTTTTTCATTGCTGAGTAATATTCCATCGTGTATATGTACCACATATTTTTTTTTTTAAATTTATTTATACAAGCACTGGGTACAGTCAGAAGTGCGGGAGGGTGAGAGACTTCACCAGAGCCAGAGCGGGGAGCAGAGCAGACAGGCTGAAGTACACTGCTGAGGGGAGCAGCAGGCGGCAGGAGAGGTCTGCGTGCCATGTGGGACCCTCACCAGGCGGCTGGGGATCGAACGGGGGCTGTGGAGGCTACGGGCAGCTTCGCAACCCAGCGCTCAACCGCTGTGCCACCGGGGAGGCCCTGTACTACATCTTCTTGATCCAGTCATCTATTTTGGGCATTTGGGTTTTTTTCCATAGCTTACCTATTGTAAATAGTGCTTCAATAAAACATAGGGGTGTAGGTGCCCTTTTGAATTAATGTTTCTGTGTCCTTTGGGTAAATACCTAGGGGTGGAATTGCTGGATCATATGGAAGCTCCATCTTTAGCAGATTGAGGAAACTCCACACAGCTCTCCATAGTGGTTGGACCATTTTGCTCTCCCATCAGCAGTGAGGAAGAGTTCCTTTTTCTCCACATCCTTGCCAACATTTGTTGTTGCTAGTTATTTTTTCAATATGTGCCATTCTCACTGGTGTAAGATGGTATCTCATTGTAGTTTTGATTTGCATTTTCCTGATTATCAGTGGTGTTGAACATTTTTTCATATGCCTGTTGGCCATTTGCATTTCCTCCCTGGAGAAGTTTCTTTTTAGCTCTTCTGCCCATTTTTTATTTACTTTGTTTTTGTTGAATCTCGTCAGCTCTTTGTAGATTTTTGTGATCAGTCCTTTATCATTAGTGTTGTGTGCAAAAATTTTCTTCCAATCAGCGGGGTGTCTGTTTTGGTTACTGTCTCTTTTGGTGTACAGAAGCTCTTTAATTTGATGTAGTCCCATTCTGTTTATCTTTGCCTTCATTAGCACTGCCTTGGGTGGTGTGTCTTTAAAGATGTTATTGAGGTGCATGTCATGTAGTGTCTTACCTATACTTCCTTTTACATAGTTTATGGTTTCAGGTCTTCTGTCTAGTTCTTTAATCTATTTTGAGTTGGTTTTTGTGCATGGCATAAGGTAATAGTCAAGCTTCATTCTTTTGTATGTAGTGACCCAGTTTTCCCAGCACCATTTATTTATTTATTTTCCAAATACTGTTTACTTTGCTGAAACCTGCAAACAGGCAAAAGGTATGTGATGTCTGGGATATCCCACCTAGGAGTGCACATTGACAAAAGCGACATATAGGGCCAAGGTGCTGAGGGCTAGCAGCCCTGTCACCACCGCTTGGGCCAACAGTGCTATCCAGCTACCCAGGGAACAGAGGTGGACAGAGGTCTCCAAGACAAAGGCTTTGTAGACACTAAGGAACATCTGCAGGAGGACTGCCGGTCTGAAAGTGTGGTACAGGTCATAACGTGTTATCATCCAGACCTGGGCAGATGTGACGATGTAATGGACTAGACTGATGTTGGAATCAATGCTCATCTGGATGTATTTCTAGTCAAACTCAATGCCTCAGGCTCCAACCCAGAGTGGGATGCAGCGGGACATAATGAGCTCAGCTGTGGCCCAGCCCAGGGGAGCAACCATGATCTTGTATTCCCCCTTGCCGGCATTCTGGGACATGACAAGGTTTAGGCCTATCAGGTCTGCCACATCCACACTGGCCTTCATGAACTTCCCAATGAAGTCATAAGTGCCACCTTCCCAGGTGGGAAAGAAAGTGGCCAGAAACAGCATCTTGCACAGCTGCACAAAGAGGTAGGTGACCCCGGCCTGGACACACTTCCAGAAGGCATTGTACTCGGACAGGCAGCTGCACTTGTACGTAATGAAGTAGGGGAAGTAGGCCAGGGCGAAGCAGTTCCCGAAGTGAAACAGCATCATGGCGCTGGCCGCCCGGCCCACGGAGGGGTGCGGCGGGGGTCTCGGAGCCCGCAGCAATCATTTATTGAACAAACTTTCTTTGCTCCATTGCATATTTTTTGCTCCTTTGTCAAAGATTAGTTGACCATAAATTTGTGGGTTTATTTCTGGCTTTTCTATTCAGTTCCATTGGTCTGTGTTGTCTGTTCTTGTACCAATACCATGTAGTTTTGATTATTATGGCTTTGTAGTATAATTTGATGTCTGGGCGTGTGATACCTCCATTCCCTTCTTTTTTTTCAGGAGAGCTTTGGCTATTCAGGGTTTTTGGTGACTCCATATAAATTTCATCAATATTTGTTCTATTTCTTTGAAGAATGTCATTGAAATTTTATTTGGAATAGCACTGAATCTGTAAATTGCTTTTGGGAGGATGGCCATTTTGATATCTTAATTCTTCTAATCCATGAGCAGGGGATGTCTTCCATTTCTTTTTTTTTTTTAAAGATTTATTTATTTATGCATACAAGAGCTGGGGTACAGGCCAGAGGTACGCGAGGTGAGAGGACTCACCAGAGACAGAATGGGGAACAGAACAGGCAGAATGACCAAAGTACACTGCTTGAGGGGAGCAGCGGGTGAGTCAAGAGAGGTCTGCTGCGCCATGTGGGTTGCAACCTGGCTGGCCGGAAATCAAACTCGTGCTGCAGTGGGTGCGGACAGCTTCATAGGTTGCGTGTTAATCCTTGCGCCACTAGGGAGGCCCATCCATTTCTTTGTGTCTTCTTTTATTTCTTTTAACATAAAATGGTTTATTCTTTTTAGAAAGCAATCTGTCAATATAAAAATAACTACCAAAATGTCCATACCTGTGAACTCCAAAAATCAGTTTTTCCACAAAAGGAACAATTAAGTTGGCAAAAACTGTCAAGAACCAAGAGTTACAGAACCCTGGATTCCAATAAAAAACTAGCAACAAGAGGTAAGGGCTTAATGAAGAAAGAAGCTGCTAAATTTCATTAAGATTGCTTTCTGACACTTGAAATTATCTTCCTTTCATCCCACACCCAGCTCAGAGGCTGCATGGGGACTCCATTCCTGGTGTCACTGGCTAGTGCCTCCAGGGACAAGCAAACTTTGTCCTCACAGACAGATTACATGTTTGGACCTGTCTCATGGCTCCCTGAGGGATCACCCAGGGCCTTGCCTTTGTTTTACCCACCTTGGCTGAGGTGAAAGTCCCAGCAGAGAGTTAAAGGAGCACTCCAAGACAAAGCCAATCTGTAAGGCTCAGAAGTTCTTTTTTTGACTCTAGGCAACTAAGGAACTCTATCAAATCACCAACTGACCACCAAGGTAAAGGAACAGCAACTTCAGTGACCACACACAATAAAACAACGCAGTTTTTACAAAAATGGTTTAGAAAACTGGAAAATATGAATGATATGTTGTGGAGAATGAAGAATGTTGGTTTGGATCTAGTAGCGCCTTCTTTCTGATATTTATAGTCTTCAACTCCTTCTACTATGTCTAGTCAATATGAAAATGTATTTCTGTTTGAATGTTAACTGACTCATGCTGCATATGGACAGCTGAGTAAACACATATAAAAGCAGATCTCAGTAGTACCATCTACCTCTTTTAAGGGTTGAAGAACTTCCTCTAGTTTTTACCTTCTTTTGGTCACTCTTGTATAGGTGAATGTGTGTGTATGTATGTGTATATATATGTACATGTGTGTATGTGTGTATGTGTGCATGTATCTATCTACCTACCTACCTACCTACCTGTTATTGTTCAGATTTGTCCTTAAAATCCGATACAATTTACTCCAGCATGAACAAATAACCACAACTCATAACAAGCAGCCACAGCAAACCAGGGTTACTGCATTATAGCATTCAAAATGTCCAGTTTTCAACAAATGATTATAAGGCATACCAAACAAAACAAAACAAAAACAAAACAAATAAAACCAATCCAAGAAAGTATGACCCATTCACAGGGGAAACAAATTGCTAACAAGTCAACATATTAAAAGGATTATACAACATGACCAAATAAAATTCATTCCAGAATGGAAGGGTGATTCAAAATTCAAAAAAAAACCCAGCATAATACATGGCATTAATAGAATGAAGAGGAAATAAAACATGATTACCTTATTTGACAAAATTCAACACCTTTCATGATAAGGAAAACACACACACACATAATAAACTAGGAATAGAAGGGAACTTCCTTAATTTGATAAAAAAAATTATGAAAACCCCACATTAACTGCAATGATGAAAGACTAACAACTTTCCCCCTAATAGCAGGAACAAGTCAAGGATGCCTGATTTTGCCACTTATATTGAACAATGTACTGGAATTTCTAGTCAGGCCAGTTAGGAAAGAAAAAAAAAAGCATTCAAATTACAAGGAAGAAACAAAACCAGGTCTATTTGCAGGTGACATGACCTTGCATAAAGAAAAGCGTAAGGTATCCATTAAAAAACTACTAGTACTAGTAAACAGGCTGAGCAAAGCTACAGGATACAAGATTAATATAAAAAATCACGTGTATTTCTATACACCTGCAACGAGCAATCCAACAATAAAATTAGGAAGGCAATTCTATTTAAAATAATATAAAAAAAATAATAGATATACAAATATCAAATCATTATTCTGTATACCCAAAACTAATATGAGATTATATACCAATTCTATCTCAAGTAAAAAGAAGAGTATGCTTAGGAATAAATCTAACAAAATTTAAATTCTGTGAACTACAAAACAATGTTGAAAAAAAATTAAAGACATCGAAAATGGAAAGGCATTTCATATTCATGGATTAGAAGGCCAAATATTACTAAAATGGTAGTTCTCCCTGAAGAGATCTACAGATTCAGTGTAATTTCTATCAAAATCCCAGTGTATTTTTTGTAGAAATGGAAAAGCCAGTCCTAAAATTGATATGGTATCATAAGGAACTCAGACACAATTTTGAAAAAGAACAAAGTTGGGGGATTTCAAATTCCTGATTTTGAAACTTGCAACAAAGGTATATAAATCAAAACAACGTGGTGCTGGCACAGGGATACACATATGTATCAATGGAACAGAAGTGAGAGTCCACAGTGACACACACCACCCCCACAATGACACACACATGCATTCCATGGACACACATCCACAGTCAATTTGACAAAGGTTATGACCATTCAGTTGGAAAGAAGAGACCCTCGAACAAACAGTGTTGGGACTACTGGACATCTGAAGCAAAAGAATGATATTGGACTTGTGCCGTCTCCAGACACAGTACATAATAATTAAAACTGATTGGGGCCTCCCCTGGTGGCGCAGCGGTTGAGTGCTCGGCTGCGAAGCTGCCCGCAGCCTCTGCAACGCTGCTTTGATCCCCCACCGCCGGCGAGGGTCCCACATGGCGCAGACCTCTCCTGCCGCCCGCTGCTCCCCTCAGCAGTGTATTTCATCAGTCTGCCTGTTCTGTTCCCCGCTCTGGCTTTGGCGAATTCTCTCATCCTCCCGCGCTTCTGACTGTACCCAGTGCTTGTACAAATAAATAAATCTATAAAAAAAAATTAAAGCTGATGAAAAGTCTAAAAGGAAGAGCTAAAACTAGGTGATTCGGAGGAGAAATATATCTTCATGACTTCACATTAGGTAATAGTTTCTTAGATGTGAGACCAACAGTAAAGGCAACAAAAGAAAAAATAAATTAGACTTTATCAAAATTTAAAACTTCTGTGCTTCAAAGACCAAGAGAGTAGAGACAACCTATAGCATGGGAGGAAATATTTGCAAATCATGTATATGATTAGTTTAGTATCCAGAATTATATGAATAACTCTATAACTCAACATAAGGTAAAAAAAATCCACTTAAAATATGAGCAAAAGATTTGAACAGGCATTCTGCAAAAACCAGTAAACAAAATGGCCAATAAGCACATGAAAAAATGAGTGATGTCATCAGGCACTTTGTAAGGAAAACGCAAATCAAAACCACAATGAGGTACCACTTCACACCCACCAGGATGGTTATAGTTGAAAAAAATAACCCAACAATACTTGTGTTAATGGGGATCAGAGAAACTGGAACCTTCCTACATTGCTGCTTTTTTTATGGAAGCATTTTAACAAACTGCAAAGCAGGTCAGTAGTAAAAATTACAAATCATACATAAGTTAAAAAGCAATAAATTACTTCCTTTGTTTACATAATGCCAGGAAAAGGGCTCTGGAAAACAGTTTCTCAAACAGTTAAACGTAGAGGTACCATATGACCAAGTAATTCCATTCCTGGGTATCTCCAAGACAGAAATGAAATAAGATGGCCACACAAAATCTTGTACATGAGTATCCCATTATTCACAATAGCTAAGACACATCAGCTATTGAATGGTTAAACAAATGTGGTATAGCCATGTAATACAATAGTATTCAGTCATAAAAAGGAATGACACTCTGACACATGGTACAACTTAGATGAACTTTGAAAACACTGTGAAACAAGGCAAAAGAAGCCAGAATCCTAAGACTACATATTGTGTGGCTCCACTCCTATGAAATGCCCATAGTAGACAAATCCAGCAGCAGACTAGTGGTTGCTTAGGGTTGAGTGAAAGGATGGGAAATCCTTTGGGTGGAGGGAGTTGATAGCTAAGGGATGCAAGGCTTCTTTGTGGGAGATTTGCAAATATACTACAACTGATTGTGGTGATGATCACACAGTTCTGTGTACTTTAAATGGCTGAACTGTGCGGTATATAAATCATAGCTCAGTAAAATTGTTTTTCAGAAAGAAAGTACAAGGCAAACAAATGAAAGGTTATCACTGATGTTGAAGTTGGATCTTCCGAAAGGACAAAGGAAGACAACAGGAAGTTGGAAAGCATATTAAAAACTGTTCACACAGCAGGTGCTAGTCAAGAAGCAGAAAGGAAAAGAAAAAGAATAAAAGGCACCCTTAACACTGTCCAGAAATATTCTAGGTGCATAATAATGCCACTTGAGAATTTAGGGGGAGTGTGGGAATTGAGTGTGGAACATTTGCCAAAGACAAGGAAACTGCCCCAAACCAAGCATATGCTTTAGCACTCAGAAGTCCACAGAGATGATAAAGTCAAATATAAAAAGAATCAGAAACTGCTGATGTACCAACGAGACCAGTTCCATGCAGCAAAAAGCCATGTGTAATGAGGGAGGTTGGGAACTTTTAAAAGTGGGTTTCTTTTCTGAGCATAAGTGCTTTCTGTGTCTTCCTGACAATGGAGAGCCCACTAAGTGCAGGGAACACAACACCAGCCTTTGTTCGAGCCCAGAGCGGATGGTTTTCCTGTTTCAGTTTTGGCTATTCCTCAAGATCATACTCTGCTTTCTGAAAATTCAGCAGTTCACTGCTCCAGATGGAGCACAAAGGGGGAGCACTTTAAAGTTTATTGAGGAGTAAATGCGTCATTGCTGACCTAGGAAACCATACCATTTCTCAGCCCCCCCTCTTTACCCTCACAGCACTTCATGAGTTCTTGCCACAGTGAAGAGTTACTTCTCTTCTTTAGTCACTTGAATGCAGATGACAAAACGAACTCTTGTCTCGGTACCTTAGCAGCCAGGACAGGACCCACTTTGCAGTCTATTCTCAGAAAATCAGCTGGTTGATGCTATTCTACATGTACAGGTGCCTTAATCTGCTATCACCATGACAAACCACCATCGGCTGGGGGCTTATACAACAGATTCCTCTTATAATTCTGGAGGCCAAAGTCCAAGATCAAGGTGCTGGCAAGGTAGGTATCATTCTGAGGTCTCTTCTCATTGCTTGTAGGAGGTGAGCATCTCACAGTGTGCGCAAAGTCTGCTTCTTTGAGGAAGGGCAAGAGGGAGAGAGGGAGGGCGGGAGGGCGGGAATGCAAGTACACTCTGGACTCTTCATTCATAAGAACACTGATCCCATCATAGAGGCCCCACCCTCATGACCTTATGTAACCTAGTTGCCTCCCAAAAGCTCCACCATCAGATTGGAGGGTAAACCTTCGACACATGAATTTGCCAGGGGACACAATTCCGTCTATAATGATATGCGATGTGCCAAACGTTACCATGCTAGGTGCAATTCAAATTAATGTTAAAATATACATATAGAAAAGTGTCTGGGGATAAGAATACAGCTTGAATGTTCTCAAAAGTGAATCTACCTAGCTAACATTACTCAAGTAAAAAAAAAAAAATAGCATATGCCAGCACCCACAGTCCTCATGTTTCCACTTTCTGCCTCAAAGGTAAGACCTAACACCACAGATTTCTTGTGCCCCCCCCACTATTACATAAGTGGAATCACACAGTATGGGCTCCTCTGTGTCTTACTTCATTTGTTCAAAAGAAGCTTGTACTTGTTTTCACTGCTGCACAGAATTATGATATGAATATAGATTTAACCCTTTTAATTAATCAGCATCTTATAGGAAAATGCACCAAGATTATATAGGTATCCTGTTGTAATATTTTCATTCCCAGTTTTAGCATCTATTGATTCTTGCCTGAAACCATTTTTAAGGGAGTGGTTGAAAACTGGTTTATGTTTGTTTTTAATAGCTGCAGATTTTTTCCCTAAAAATCTAACAAGGATAATCACTACTGCTAATTGCAATCTGGAAGACCAGTGGGCATTTTCCATAAAATCTCCAAAGTCATCTTCAAAGATTAAAAGACTAAAACTGACAAACTCAAACAAAGTGTAACCCTGGAAGGGAGCAAAGGAACTCTTCTACATGTCTCTGTTAATATAGACCCCAAAACAATCCTGGTCCAGGCTGAGAAAAGATGTTTTGCATTCTCAAAGCCCCTCCTTCTAGAAGGAGCACATAAGGTCAACTGGTATGGGGACTATGAGAGCGGGGGTTTTGTCCAACAGATACCAAGTTGTCAGTCCCCTTCCACCCACACTTGCCCTGTCCGGGTTATGTCTTCTCTGAAGACAAAGCAGAAGGTGAACTTTGGTCTTGTGTTTTCAGGAGATTCTCACCTACCTTTCTACTCTCCCAACACTGGGACCGGCTTACCTGTAGACACCAAACCCAGAATAAAACCACCTACTGCACTAACTGGGATGCTAACATTCCATGGTTTAACTAGTGAGGCTCTTTGGGAGTGAAGTCACCAAAGTACACTGACTCAATCAGCAGGTTCAATTTTTAAGTCTCCAAAGGTGGAGCCAAGGGTTAGAAATAAAAAGAGTAGGGACAAGAGAAATAAGTTCTTCAGTTTAGCTCATAATCCAGTAACTCATAAAATAGCTGTGTGGAGGGTTACAGGGCCACAAACAGAACCTTCCCCAGAACATGACTCATATTCCATAAGACTGACTTCAGCACCAGGAAGATGACTTGCCCCAACTTATCCAGGACAATTCTACTGAATAAACCCCAAATTAGCATGCCTGAAGTGTCAGACACTGTGCTCAGCACTGGGGAACCCAGGATGGGGAAGATATGGACTCTGATCACAAGAAGCTTACAGCAGCAGAAAGGTTTTGCCATGGGATAGACCTAGGGCCACCCAGACTCCAGCAGATGGTGGATATACCAACAGAGGTATTCAGACTGGTGGACTATAAGCAGGATCGCAGGCCAAGGCTCCCTGCAAAGCCGTTCATTCAAAAGTACTGATCTACCAGTGGCGTTAGGGCATTTCAGTTTTACCTGGAAAGGAGACACATTCACCAGTTATTTCTTCCCTCTCCAACCCACAAAAAAAGACACTTTACATATCTGTACCTGTTGTTTCCTGTCTTCTACCAATCCCTCTGATCACACTCCTTGAAGACATTAGCATTTTCAAAGAAAAATGGAGAGCAGTAGAAGGGTCAAGTCTGCTAACAGGTCATCTTTTTAAGTATTCAACTATGAATCCAGCAATTACTGGACCAAAGCCACATGACTCCATCCCAACTAAGAAACTGCTGACTTTAAGAGTCCCATGGCTTTCTCACCGGTAAGAAAGTAAAAAAAGCTGCCAGGTGGAGACGGCACCAAGGGGGCACCATCCACTGTGGGCCCCAGTTCAGCTTTAGAGCCATTCAAATGTGAACAAAGATGTGTCTTAGACTCAATTAAAAATGGTAATTCTGGGGCCTCCCTCGTGGCGCAGGGGGGGTTGGAACGCAACCTATGAAGCTGTCTGCAGCCACTGCAGCACGAGTTCGATCCCCAAGCTGGCCGGGGAACCAACCCACATGGCGCAGCAGACCTCTCCTGTCTCACCCGCTGCTCCCCTCAGCGGTGTGCTTTGGTCATTCTGCCTGTTCTGTTCCCATTTCTGTCTTTGGTGAGTCCTCTCACCCCCTATACCTCTGGCCTGTACCCCAGTTCTTGTATGCATGGATGAATAGATCTTTAAAAAAAAACCACAATAATTCTGGCTAATCTGTCATGCTCCAAGTGCTTGTTTGCTAGGTGTCAAGACAGGAACTTGAAAGGGTACAGAAATGACTCCGTCAAGCCCTCCTGGCTAACAATGGGGAGACACACTCAACATTAAGCTTTACTTCTGCTTTCTCCCTCACAAGCCCCCAACCAGCCAGGCCCAGTTCCTCCTCAATTTCCCTCATGTTCTTTCCAGGCTAAGGAATGAAACCATCTTAGAGTTGGCCCCCTGGTTCAAACACTCTCCTTTTTCTGCCATCCTGCCCAGGGACGGTGGCTCCATCTGCCCACTGAATCCCACTGCCTGGGCCAGTACCAGTGCCAATCCTGCAAAAAGGCCCAAAGCTTTTCACATTCAAGCTCTTTTCCCAACTTCCCCTACTCTCCCAAGCACTCTCTCACAGTGTGATTTTAACACATCACCAAACTTTTTTGTTCTTTTACTTCCCCAGTTACATGGAAGATAATATCATCTATCATAAAGTGTTGCCATGAGGTCAAATAATTATGGAGTCCAAAAGGCTTTGAGCCCTGATGTAAAAAGATCCAAGATTAACTCGAATGTTACAACTGTCCTATTTTTTTGAATACTGTTTTTTCAAGACGTCTTATTCCATGTTTTATGTCTGTCCTTTAAAACAAATATTTAATAGCTTAGGAATGTTAGTGAGGGCAGCTGCTCTGGTCAGCAAGGACTCAGTTTGCCATTTGAAAGATGAAATGAGATGAGTTTTACCCACTAAGAAAAGTCAAACAGTCTCCAGTGTTGTAAACTCCACATCCATCAAACTGGGCAAAGGCTGGGAACAGAAAGCCTTTCTGGGAAAGAAAACCAGCAGCTACCCTTTCTACCCAGGGGGAACATGTTTTTAAATAAATATCAAATCAACCAAAACATAAACCAATTCTCAAATTAGTTTGAAGAAAGTTCCATTCCAGTAAAGCAAACCATGCCTTGGTGACTCTGCCGCCCACGAGGGTCTGGTCCCTTTGCCCAGGGACTGTCCCTGCTCCCAGAGGGGTGTGCATTTGGGAGTCAAATGCAAGCACCCACATGCCGAAGAATCCGTGAGAGCACAAAGAAGAAGGTGGGCAGCTGTGCCAGAGCCTACCCACATCAGGCTTGGGGCAGGCTGAGTCCCAGTTGGGCCCTTTATCAACATTGTGACCAGCATGGACCCCCAGGCTCCTCAGCCTGTTTCCTTACCTTTAAACTGTGAGCGAGAGGGGCCCAAGAGGGGGCTGCCCTACCACCTGAGGGGTGTGTGTGGGGGGTGATGCCCACACCAGGCAGGCCTCCACTAAGGGCGGGGTCAGGAGGGCTAGGGGGGTGGCCGGAAGTGCAGCAGGCCTCCGGGTCCAAGCAGGTTGCCTCCAGCTGGGGGAGCTGGGGGAGCTGAGAGAGCTGAGGGAGCTGGGGTTGCTGAGGGAGCTGATGGGCGGGGCGGTGGGAGAAGGACAAGGGCGCTGGTTTTCAGGACAGACGGTGGGGCTGAAGGCCAGAGGACCGGGCTGGAGGG
Source organism: Talpa europaea (assembly GCF_964194135.1). NCBI lineage: Eukaryota > Metazoa > Chordata > Mammalia > Eulipotyphla > Talpidae > Talpa > Talpa europaea. The sequence goes on along the minus strand of NC_140072.1, from coordinate 40,296,575 downwards.
GGAGTGGTGCGGGGACCTACCTCCAGTACTGCCGGAGCTTCCCCGTGACCCCAACGTTGCACCTCGCATGCAACAGGCGTCGGGTTCTCACAGAGGGTTGGCAGCGTGCACGCGCGCCTCCCGCTGGGCGCTGGCAGCCCCTGGAGGGGGCGCTGTCCGTGAGCCAGGCCACCCTGCCCTCTCAGCAGCCCCTCCTCTTTCAGGAGCCGGGGGTCTATTGCCTGTCGCATATTAAGTCACTGAACCCACACCTGGGGACGGTGACTTCCATTTTACACAGAAGTACACTGAGGTCCCGAGGGAAAGAGCCACTTGCCAAGGGCACAGGGCAGAAGCGGCGGCGCCAAGCTTTGAACGCAGAACAAGTCTGTGGCCGCTCTACCGTCGGACCGCTTCAAACCTTTCCTAAGTTGAGGTGCTGCAGGCGTTCTGTGTCGAGAGCACCTCGCTCGTAACCACCCCTTACGACCGTACTCGTGTTGTGCTTTGCGAACAGATGTCTTGGGCGTGTGTGCGTGCACACATGTGCTTTGGGGACCGTCAGCCCTCAGATTCCCCCTCAACAATGGTAGTTGAACCCCGACCCTGTGTCTGGCCCTGAGCTAGGTCATATACACATTATTTCTCTATCCTTAGTCGAACCTGCATCAATTAAAACCCAGACCTGCTCTTCTGGGGAACTGATTTTTAAATAGCATCACGAATAACTGATTAATGATCCTCCGGTGTGGTTCTCCAGGCAGCAGGGCAGCAGAGCTACACTGAGTCAGCCAGTGCTAGATCTGGGACTCTGGTGAGGCCAGTCCTGAGTGATTCCCTCTCTTGGGACCAGAATATATTTATATTTTTACTTTATATTGTATTTATAGCATAAAATGTTTTATCATATATATTTACATTATGTATATTTATTTTTATGTATGTGTATACCTCTTAAAGAAACATCTCATATGCATTTATTTCTTTGAATATGTCTGCATGGACATGAAGGAGTGATTCTCAATCAGGGTTGATTTATCCTCTAGGGGACACATGGTAATGACTGAAGACTTTTTAAATTTTTTTTTTATTTATGCATACAAGTACTGGGGTACAGGCCAGAGGTGCAGGGGATGAGAGGATTCACCAGAGACAGAGTGGGGAGCAGAACAGGCAGACTGACTGAAATACACTGCTGAGGGGAGCAGCGGGCAAGTCAGAAGAGTTCTGCTTGCCATGTGGGTCACCTCCCTGGCAGGCAATCGAACTAGTGCTGCAGTGGCTGCAGATTGCTTCATAGTGCTGCATCTTAACCCCTTGTGCCACCAGAGAAGCCCTGAAGACATTTTTTTGTTGCCACCACTGGGGAGAGCTAATGGCACAGCGGCTGAACATCCTAGAATGCACAAAGGACAGCCCCACTCCCATGTCCGACAAAGAGTTACCCACTCCAAATTGTCAGTAGTGTTGAAGTTGAGAAACTGTGGCATAGGAAAAGGGGAAAAAAGATAAACATAAAACTGTTGAACATTTTCCTTACACATGTGTTAAGTTTACTTGAGCCTATGTTCTGTAAGGACCTGGGGATTCAGAGGTGAATTGAGGGGTCTCCCTGGTGGTGCAAGGGGTTAAGCACTGCACTATAAAGCAATCCACAGCCTCTACAGCACAAGTTCTATCCCCAGCCAGCCAGGGAGCAACCCACATGGCAAGGCAGATCTTTCCTGTCTCGCCCGCTGCTCCCCTCAGCAGTGTATTTCAGTCAGTCTGCCTGTTCTGTTTCCCACTCTGTCTCTGGTGAATCCTCTCACCACCCCCTGCATCTCTGGCCTGTACTCCACCTCTTGTATGCATAAATAAATAAATCTTTAAAAAAAAAACAAAAACAAAGGTGAATTGAGGGTAATTCCTGATGGAGAATTTTCTATAGATATTGCATGCTGCTACAATGTACATTTATTTAGACCACTGAAAGCTATCCTATAAAGTAAAACCTGCTAGATGAAAGTTTATTGTTTTGGGCAAAGGCAATAGAGGAGTGGGAGATTGTTCTCTAAGCCAAATTTCCCAAGGAGACATCAGGGGCAGGGATGTCTGGAAGGATGGAGGGTGGTAGAAGCCAGAGCCAGTGGGCAATGGGTGGTGATGTCCTGGAGTCCTGCCCTGACATGGGAGCTCACTGGCATAGTCAGAATAATCCCAGGGTTTCTGTGAGCTGAACAAGAACCTGCAAAAATGTCCTGACTAGGCAAGTCTATGGTGAGAGTACAAAACATGAATCAACTCTATTTCCATTTGATAGCCTGGAATAAACCATCTAAAGGTCAAGCAGCAGGGAATTAAAACAGTTCAGAACTGAATTTCTCATTGGTCTGCTGAGAGGTGGGTTTCTTGGAAAAATTTTGTGGTTAAGAAGGGGGAACTGGCTGAAACATTTAGGTATGTTAAACAGGATTTTTTGCTGCAGGCCTAATCAGAGCCTTTAATACACTATAATGTGCATCTCTAAGAGGGTAGTCATCAATTGTAGGGCTTTCCTATCTTGATCCAGTCCTTTGCACCAAGAAAATCTCTTGAGACTAGGATTCCTTGGAATACACTTTGGGAAATATTAATCTAGTCTAAGCATAGTTTTACTAATGAGTAAATGGTAATCAACAGAAAAAGTGACTGAGTTGGCTTTCCATGGCATTTTTCCTGTCAAACATCTAACCAAAGGTACAAATCAACTATAAATTATTGGAGAACATTTCTGGGAGTTAAGAAAAGAAACAGTTCTCCAATTTAACTTAGGGTAGTTGCAGTACAGGTAAGGGAGATGGTAGTAACAATGGAAGCCATTCAAAGCAGAAGTTACCTTTCAAAAAGGATCAAGAAATTTTTGGACTAAGAATAGAAATCATTTTTTTTTTTTTTTGCCCTGGAGGGAGCATCTATGAAGACCAGATGTGCCCCTGTGAAAGAATGGTGCTCCTTTTGAAAATATAACCTGCAAGGGAAGGTGGGACCGCCTGGGATTTCAACCTACCCTCCACCCCCTTTTTTTTTTAACCTCAAATTGATCTTACTGGGCCAGGAAAAATCCTACAAAACGGTTTCTGCATATTCTGTTCAAGTAGTAAGTTTACTTGAGCCAATGTTCTGCAAGGACCTGGGGTTTCAAAGGTGAATTGAGGGAAATTCCTGCTGGGAATTTTCTACAGATATTGCATGCTGCCAGATTGTGGTAGGGCGATGACAATGTGAACAAAGTCCTAAGGAGCCATTTGCAAAGTCGTTCAAATATCCACAGTGCCTAAGAAGCTCATAGGCAATGGGAGCTATGGAAGATGTTTTCAACAGAGGGCTGGCCACAGAACATTCTGACTCCATTTCCCATTCTTGAGCACCCTGCCCCAGCAGCCCCCCTTAATCTTCTTGGTTAATAACCTCCTGGTGTGGCCACCCCCTCACCCTACATAACCGAGAGCTCTGTCTTGGGAAAGAATCCTAAATCTACCTTATTTCCTGCCCTGTCACCTTTTTTGTCCAGCCTCAGGCCTGAACCTCAACATCTGTAATGACTTCATAACCTCAACACCACTGTAACGGGAAACTGATGTGGGTAAACTCTGCTCAAGTTTTTATAGACCTGGCCAATGCAACAAGTTCCCGACTCATGCACTTGTGTGCATAAGTCCAGACGAACCAGCGTTATAGCTGACAAGCATAACAGTTAACGCAGTGGCCTTCAGGGGCTCACTCCTAAATTTCTTTCTTTCTTTTCTTTAATACAAGAATGGGGGCACAGGCCAGAGTTGTGGGGGATTAGAGAATTCACCAGAGACAGGACGGGGAACAGAACAGGAAGACTGACCCAACTATACTGCTGAGGGGTGCAGCGGGAGAGCCAGGAGAGGTCTGCTCCGCCTTGTGGGCTGCTCCCCAGCCGTGGATCGAACTCGTGCTACAGAGGTTGCGGTCAGCTTCACAAGCTGCGTCTCAACCCCCTGCGCCACCGGGGAGGCCCACTCCTAAATTTAAATAATTTGAAGTCCAACGTGAGCAGAACAACTTCCATCAGCAGCTTTCTGCAGACCTCCAGGCCCAAGGGGCACGTCTGCTCCATCAGCAGCTTCCACCTTTATGAAGCACAACTAGCAGGCAGGACGCATAGGAATTCCAATGTGGCTGTCCCGTTCCTGGGACGAGGACACCGTGTCCCACGATGGCAAAATGAACTGCACCAAACCCCAGTTTAAGTATAGGGCGAACGTCCGACACTGAGCAATTGAGGCCGTGACCGCCCCCAAGCCTCCGGCGCCTCCGCAGAGGTAATGAGTCAGACCGGCAAGCCGCTGCCTTGCCCCGCCCTCGGCGGATCACGTGATGGGGGCACGCTCAGGCCGGGCGGAAGCGGAAGGTCGACCTCTAGGAGACGCGCCCCCGGAAGTCCCGCCCATCGCAGGAATCTGGTCCCGGAAGTGCCGCCGTTGATAGCGGGCGTGATGGCTTCAAGGTTACTTCGCGGAGCAGGAGCGCTGGTTGCCCAGGCCCTGAGGGCCCGAGGTCCCAATGGGGTCGCCGTGGTGCGCTCCATGGCGTCTGGAGGTACTTGGACCCCCGGGGCGCCAGGGACGGGCGCCGTTTCTCTCCTCGGGTGGTGCTAGGGCAGCGAAGGGGGTCCTCGGCGTCTCGGGACCTCAGTGACCGCCCCACGGTCCCGACTACCTCAGGTCCGCGGGCGTCTCCCTGTTATTCCCGGCCCACGCTTCCTGTCCCCGACCTAACTGACCTCGCTGCGAAAGACTCCTTAAGGGGGGTACTGGGTGACCTTGGGGGCCTGGGGCTGCATCTGCAGTGCACAGGTGCTAAGTCCAGCTCATGTGGGATGAACCCCGCTGAGACCCAGATTGACCTGATTTTAGGAAAAAAAAAAATGTGTCGACAAACAGGCTTGATAGTGGAAGAAAGAAGACTCCTGTGCTACTAACACCTTTTAGGATCATGACCGTGGTCCTCAGGGACAGTGGTTAGGGGTAGCAATTAGGAACTTGTGAGCCCATTAAAACTGCAGGAATTTACGCTCATCTTCTACTTTGGTCGCTTCGGGCAACACAATCACATTACCTTTCTTTAGGTGGTGTTCCTACTGATGAGGAACAGGCAACTGGACTGGAGAGGGAGATCATGATGGCTGCACAGAAAGGACAGGTAAACCCCTTTTGTTCTCTGTGGAGCTCATGAACTTGGATGGGGTCAAAGAAGTCTCCTCTGGGGAGTATTTGATCTGTATCATAGTGGCGCAATTCTTTTTGCAGGATCCATACAATCTGTTAGCCCCAAAGGCAGCTTCAGGCACTAAGGAAGACCCTAATTTGGTCCCCTCTATCTCCAATAAACGAATTGTGGGCTGCATCTGTAAGTACCTCACCACTATTTTCTTATCTGTTTGATTTATTACACAGGATGTCTGTAAGCTGCTTCAAATTGTGTGTGTGTGTGTGTGTGTGTGTGTGTGTGTGTGTGTGTGTGAATGAATGTACAAGTAAGTTGGCTTAAGGGTGCTGGTCCTCTCAAGCTTCATTGTACTTGAGTAGGTCATCTTTAGTGGAAAGAGGTGTAGAACTATCACTGGCTAGTTGGGGATGCAGCATAAAAGCGTTTTCATCCAGAAATTTTTGTTTTATCACCTCTTTGTCAGACACCATTTTAGGCACTAGGGATACACAGCTGAATGGACCCTGCTTTGGGATTCTACAAAGCCAAGGGAACTGTTAGAAACTATAGAGACTCTGATTTGAGGATAATGTATTCACAGGTAAACTCAGGGCCTCGATTTCAATTTCTTCATCAAAATTGAAAAATGTACAGGAAAGCTTGGGTTGATCACTTAAGATGCCAAATATCACTTTGTGTCTTAGTGTGTCTAAGAAAAAAGATTAATGTTGAAAGTCTCTTGTAGGCCAGATGGCTTCCAACGACCTTTTTTCTTTCAGGTGAAGAGGACAACAGTACCGTCATCTGGTTTTGGCTGCACAAAGGCGAGGCCCAACGATGCCCTAGCTGTGGGACCCATTACAAGCTGGTGCCACACCAGCTGGCCCATTGAGCCTCTGTACTAACTTACTCACAATGTGCTGTAAAGTTTCTTCTTCCCAATAAAGATTAGCCATTGCATTGGCTCCTTCTCCCATAGTTTGCTGGTCTTAATTCTTTCCTGTATTTTTGGAGAGGCAAGGAGATTGTAATATTTATATAGCTATTGTTAATATTTGCTTGCCATCCACTTGTACACTGAGGTTGACAAACCCCAGTGCAGCTGGACCTGCCTAGTACAGGGGGAACTCATGGGCTGTGGAATCAGACTGACTAAGACTTACAATATTGGGCCCATCATTTAGCTTTGTCACTGGGGCATGTTGTCAGAGGGAGGGTTACATCTACAAAAAAAGATAAATACCTTGTGAAGTGTTAGATACACGCCTGGCCAATAGTAGGTCCTCACAGTGTTAAAAAGACAGGGGGGCCTGGTGTTTTTGGGACTTTGAAGATTACCCAGTTTCAAAGAATAGTTTGTGAGGAATACCATCAGTAAAATCCAGAATACGGGATAATTTCAGAAGCAAATGACCAAATTCCTTCAGCAAAATGCAAGAAGACAAATTAGGGAGAATGTTCGAGTTAAAAGATAAGAGGGAGTAGCAACCAAGCAATTTGTGAACTTTGGGTTTTGATTTGGAAAAAAAACTAAAAAGCATCTTGAACTTGCAATGTTTGGTAGAGATTAGATTTCTAGGTTGTAATGGAATGGGTGTTTTTATGTTTTAGAGATTCATATTGAAGTGCTTAGGGCTACAATATATCTGGTATTAGCTTTAAAACTGGGAAGAAGGGAAAGTGGTGATTTGAGGTTTGATCGATCCATTTAGTTATGTACGTGGGTCAATGTTCTATTTTTGTGTATCTTTGAACTTTACCATAAAAAAGTAGAGTGGGAAGGAGAGAAACAAAAAGTCCAGTCCAGCCATTTCATACTTGTTGACATCTTGGACAACTTGAGTTTTTTTTTTTTTTTAAAGATTTATTTTATTTATGCACATAAGAGCGGGCTATAGGCCAGAGGTGCAGGGAGGGGTGAAGGGTGAGAGGGTTCACCAGAGACAGAGTGAGGAGCAGAACAGGTGGATTGACTGAAATATCCTGCTGAGGGGAGCAGCAGGGGAGACAGGAGAGGTCTACTGTGCCATGTGGGCTAGTTCCCTGGCTGGGGATCAAACTCACCGATAGCTTCATAGTGCTGAGACTTAACCCCTTGCGCCACCAGGGAGGCTCTGACAACTGAGTTCTTAAAAACTTACATGTAAAAGAAAATAGTGCCTTTCCATTTGATGTTGGGATTAGCCACAAAGCTTTAGCTACTGTCACCACAAGATTGGTTCAAAATAGATCTTTCTGAACTGATTGATAAGAGTCAAAGAAAAAATCCTCTTTTCCTAGCCTTGCTTTATCTCTTAGAAAGTCAAGATTACTGGCTTCCATTTCTTGCTGTCAGTCATCTTGTTTCAAGAAATATTGTAGCATTTATCTGTCATTCAAAGCCCTGTCTTTTGGAAAGGGAACCACCTAGATAACCTCACTAAACTTAACTCCTGCTACTCCCACCTAAAGTGCTATCTGAACAAGTTTCTCACCTAGTATCATGAATCTATTTTGGTGCTTCTACCAAGTCTTCCTGTCTGGTCCTGTGGCCTTCTGCTTTTCCTTTCCATTTTCATTATTGCCCTTTCTGATCAAAACTGCTTAGGGTGAGTTTTTGACTCCCCACATCATTAATGCAGTCTATCTTCTCTCATCTTCAGACTCAAAGGTGTCCATGTCCTAATGCCAGAACCTGTGAATATGTTAAATCCTGTAATAAAAGGTTATTAAGATTGCAGATGGGAGTAAGGTTGCTAATCAGCTAACCTTAAAATAAGGATTCTACTGGCCTAGATTATCTAGGGTGTCCAATAATCATAGGGGAGGTAGAAGTCAGAGGAAGATGTGAGGATGGAACAGTGGTTGGAGAGTTGCAGTGTTACTGGTTTGAAGATGGGATGCAGGTCGCCCCTAGAAGCTGGGAATGGCAGGAAAATGATTCTCAAATTTCCAGAAGGAAACAGTCGTGTTGTCACTTTCATTTCAGCCCAGTGAGATCCATCGCAGACTTTTACAGAACTGTAAGATATTTGTGTTGCTGTAAGTTACCAAGTGTGGTAAGTTGTTTCTTATGGCAGAAATAGATGGGTAAACTCAAGTACTGTCTCCTGAGTCAGCGGTGCTCAAATTCAGCTGCACATTAGACTCAGCTAGCAAACTCTTTTGTCCCCAAAGCCCAGCTTCACACCCAGGCCTTTAAAGTCTCTGGGTGTGAGACATGGGTATGAGAATGAGTTCCCTTGGGGATTCCAACCTGCAGCGAAGGCTGAGCACCTCTGCCTCATACACTAATCACTTCAGCACAAGTAATGAAAAAGCCTCTTGATAACTGGGGGCCCTTGGGGCAGAGAAGAATGCAATGTCGCCCCACTGTGAGCACTAGACTTTGCTTTTGGGGTAGTGGTGGGTTCCATCTGAACCTCTGGCCATTTAGCAGCTTAGAAATTGTATACCCATCTCCCCTCACTAGGGGGGATACTGGCTTCACTTTTATGGTGTTTATTAAACAATCTTCAAGGTACACAGAAACTTTTTTTTCCCAAGCTATTTGAGAATAAATTGCTAATCTACTAACCCCATCACACTTGAGTGTGTGTATATGACAACTTCCAAATCAGAAGTTACAGTTGGTACATTTGTTCCATCTAATCCTCTGCCCTATTTGAGTGTTAAATGTTCAAAAGGTCCTTAGGGGCAAGGATCCAATTTAGAATCATTGTTGCCTTTAGTTGACATGTCCATGTAGTCTCCTTGAGGCTGGAACAGCTTCTGTTTTTCCTTTACTCTTCTGATCTTGGCTCTTGAAAATTATACCACAACTTGGGTTTATCTGTTTCTTTTCCTTTTTTTTTTTTACATTTTAAAAGGGTAGGTTTCTTAGGAAAAGGAAAGATGCTTGCACAGACATAAGCAGGCAGAGTTGCCACTGCTGCTTTGCTTTGCAAAGTAAAAAGTTTTGTCAAAAGAAACGCCTGCATAGTCACAGGCGGGCAGAGCTGTCTTGTGTGTTTCCTGACAACTGCATTCAGGGTCTACATCTCAGGACCCAAGGGATGCATACTCTTGTCGGTAGGTGCATCCTGCTATTTGTCCCGTTGCTGAGGAGGTTCACTTAGGTCACTTGACTAAACCAATGCTGCCAGTCTTCTCCACTGAAAAAACTGCTTCTGAAGTAACTATTTTACGCTTCGAGATGTCATTAATCTGTTCCTCATCGAACTTTTAATTTATTAATTTATATTAATATGGACTCATACATTTTTATTGTAACCAGTGGATTTTAATTCAGAACTATCATTATTTATTTTTTGATGTCTAATTTCTTCCAAAGTTGGCAGTGGGAGCTTCTGTGGCCTTTTGACATGGCCCCAACATTCTTTGAGCACTTTTTATTTTCTGGCACAAAATGTACCGGGCTCTTCTTTCAGGCTGTTAATAAACCCATGAGGTAGGTGCTATTATTATCACCCCCATATTAAAGATGGAGAAATTTGGGAACAGCTCAGGATCACGTAGCTAGTTAGTTATGGTGGCAGGACTATGAACCAGACCATTAAACTCCAGCCTGAGCTGTTTACCCCCTAATATTTTTTTATATTTTGGATGAAATAACTTTAGACTTACAGAAAAGCTGCAAAACTAGCACAGTTCCTGGTTACCCTTAATGCAGTTTCCCTCAGTGTTAACACACAGTACAATAACTGAAGCCAGGGCACTGGCTTCCCACAGTACAATAACTGAAGCCAGGGCACTCAGTGACCCGGACGGTTAACTCACTTGGCTGCCTTTCCCAGGGAGGTCCTTTTCCAATTAAGGATCTCACACTGTATTTGGCTGTTATTCCTCCTTCAATCTCTGACAGTTTTTCAGTCTTTCTTTTTATAACCTGTCACCTTTGAACAAGGTAACTGGTCTATGAATTCGTTGAATGCCCTCAGTTTGGATTTCCTGCTGTCCCGGATTAGACTGAGGTTTTACAAGGATACACAGGTGACACTGGGTCCTCTTAGTGTGTCATACCAAGATAGAGATTACTGGGGATATAAACGATCATTTAGTGAAGGGGATATTCATTAGGTTTCTTCTCCATAAAGTTGCTATTTTTGTAGTTAGTATCATGTGGGAGATACTTCAAGACAAAGCAAATGTCCTTATTTTTGCACACAACAGGTAACTACTATGGTGTTTTCCTAATGGTGATTTTATTCTCCATAATTCCATCTACATTTACTCACTGGAGTTCCACTGTAAGGAAAAACTGTCCCTTCCCCCCACTATATATTTAGTAAATTTTCTATCAGAGTAGCTCATGAATATTTTATTTTACAGGTTATAATCCATTACAGATCTGACCAGTAGTCACGCCTCTTTAAGTTGCTTCCTTTGTCCTGTGGACAAGCTCTCTTCTTTTTCTAAGAACTCCTCACTTTACCCAAAGATATTCCAGACTCACCATAATCTTTTTCTGACCCAGGAGTGAAATCTCTCCATGGAGCTCTGATTCCTTCTATTGGGGAATGAACTCAAGACCTAGACACTGCGTGCTCATTGCTATGGGGGTGCCAGAGCCTTCAGGCTCTCCTGGCACACAGGGCTAGGAACTTCACACATATGTTCTAACTCTGGCACTCACGCAGATGCATGTTTCCGTATTTGTATGTATATTAAAAACCAAACTCATATTACCTCCGAATCCCAATCCAACACAAGGTTCATTCTAAGTTTACTACCTTCTCATCTGTGGCTTTTCTCCAATATTGAGAAACCTGGCCAGGCCAGAGCCCTTTAACCACGCCACCATCTCTGCTGGAAGAGGTAGTAGGGGGATGTTGCATTGTACTTGGTTATAAAGGACAGGATTTTGACAGACTTAAGGGAACGTCATCCTGAGCACAGAGGAGAGCATGAGCAGCGGCTGACAGGTGAAGCAGCAAAGCAGGATGTTACGTGTGTACACCTAAAACAGAGAATGAATACATCTCAAAAGGTCTGAAGCTAATGCAACATGTAATTCATAAAGGTGATTTCATCAAGTGTCACGTCAATCTAGTTTTATTTCACCAGCTAGTGGATCACCGCTTCACATATAAGAGCAGCAAGTGACAGAAGCGAGGCTACTTAGGATTTAGATCCAAAGGCAATGGATTGGGGTGGGGAGCATGGAGCCCTAGTTGTCAGCTAGCGTGGCAGCAGCTATCACAGAAATGTCAGGAGAGGTACTACAGAACCAGGGCTCGGATGTGAGGAAGAGGGAGGAATCATGGTGATAAGGCTCTAAATCTGTGTGACTGGGAGAAGTGGTACCATGACCAGAAGCCCCAATCAAGGGTACTCTGAGTAAGCTCTAGTTCCCCCTTGAGGGCAAGCATAGGCTTAACTGCTCTGTGACCCAAAGTCTCACAAAGTGCCCTGTGAAGACAGACTTGACTCAGTAATTTATTCCTCCTACCTTCTCTCCTGATACCTGGGTTCTCCCTCAGTTCCCACTATCCTCTACACACATCTCTGACAATCCTCCTCTTGAGACTGGCTGCTCGTCACCCAGGACACAGCTGAAAACCCTCTCAAGTTCCTTTATGTGCTGGCTCCAGCTACCCTAGTCTATCTCAGTGACAGACAGAAGAAAGTACTTCCCCTTCCTGGTTGACTTGGCATTGCCCAGGTCCACACTGTTCTCTCCAGCCCCACTGGCCCCAGGGTCTCCTTGAGCTCTTCCATCCACCCTCCCCCCATCTGGCTTATGAACCCTCCTGTACCTGTGCAACACAGCCTGTCCCACCTGCTGGGCTGGATGGCCCCCACGGCCCCCACAACTCTGTACCAGAATTGCCTGTTTGTCTTCTTCCCCTGATTTGTATATTTTGGGGAGGTGAAACTGTCTTACTGACCACAGTCCCGACACAGATGGCACTCTTCTGGACACACATCAAATGCTTAAGGAAGGAAAAGAGCAGATTCTTTCCCAACTCTTTTCTCACTGCACCCTCTGACTGTCAGCCATCCTTTCTCTCCTTGTTGCTCAGCTCCTTCCTCTAGGGCTCAGCTCTTCAACGCAGCCTTCTCCATCTCCCTGCCACTCTCCTCCTTGACCTGCCTGGACACTGAGCCTGCATCCACGTTGGTCTATCAGCCTGTGTGACACTGACGCGGGGTGGCAGAGGTGCTCAGACAGTGAGGATGTAGCTGCAGGACGCTCCAGCCCCACCCGCCAGGAGGCGGTCTAGGGATAAGGCAGCCCCAGCAGCCAGCCTTGTTCTCTGCTCCTGCTGGACTATGGCAAGTGGGTAACGAGGCAGGGGAATTCTGCCACCTGGTTGGGAGCCCAGCCCTAGGGCCTCCCGTGACATGTTGCCCGGCCAACCACTGAAACCTCAGGCTTGTGAGCTAGTTGGTGCCAGGCTGCCTTCTCACCGGCCCTTTCTCTCACAGTCCCCAGGGATGGAGAAACAAACAACAGCACAAAGAACCACAAGAAAACAGCCACACACTGGGTTTTGTCCATAATTATTACTATAATGATTTACAAAAAAAGTTTTTTTTTCAGGCAACTGTGTTAAATTATTATACATATCTGGGAGAGGGAGCTGGGTCCTGGCCACAGGGTAAATGGAGACCTCGTTCTTGGGGGGAAGGTCGAAGTAAATGTGCCCCCCTCCCACCTTCTAGGTCTGACTCCTGATTATGGCTTCCCCATTGCAAATGAAGACCACAAACCCTTCTCTGTCCAGGGTACTGGGGTAAAGGAGAGAGGCAGTGGGTCAATGAAGTGCTTAGGGTGAGCGCCACCAACTGTGGCTGCCCAAACCCCCTACATCCTCTGTCTGGCTCCAAAGGGTTGGACCCCAGGCCAGAACCCCTCACTGGGGACAGCAGACTGCCCAGCACCAGTCTATACCAACACATCCGCTCAGGAAGATAGAGAGAAAGGGTCAGGGATGTCTAGGTTGGGCCCTCTGGGCTAATCTGTCAGGCGAGGAAGCAGAGATGCACCAGCAAGGAGCTGCTCCCTCCTCCTCCCCACCCCCCAAGGCTAGTTACACAGGCATCCAGGCACTCTGGGCCCTTGAAAGGATCCTGTTAGAGGAAAGGGGGCATTGGGTGTTTGGCCTTAGAGCTCAGGGATGCAGCCCTGAGGGTCAGAGCAAGGAACCATAGGCTTAATTAGCCCTGCCAAGGGTAAGGCCCAGAACAACCCAAAGCTGGGCTCCTCAGTTCCTACACTCCAACTCAAGACTCCCATCCATGCAGCAAAACTTGTGTGCGTGCGTGTGTGTGTGTGTGTATGTGTGTGTGTTGGGGGCTGCAGGGAAGCATTGCTGCACCACCTGCCAGGGACTCGGGCATGCAGGGGACCGAGGCCGAGTGTGTGAGCCCACGCCAGAGAGGGTCAAGGGCTCTGGCACCCCTTTCTCCCCATCCTCCCAGCACACTACACCCTCCTCCTGGGCACTAGAAGGTTTTACGATGAATAGCACGAGAGCCATCCTCTTCATACTCCTTTTTGGATACCCACATCTTCTTAAAAGTGTCCAGCGAGGCCAGGATGGAGCCACTGCGGGGAGGGAGGGACAGTATTCTTGTGGGCCCGAGGGCAGAGCCAACTGCCTTCACCTGACGCTCAGCTCTATTTCCCTGACCTGGCAGGGAAATCCACCCACCCCCACCTGCCTGGGGCAACCCTGGGAGAAGTGTCCAGGGCCAAACATGCTCCTCCCAGAGCCCTCCCTGTGAGCCCCGCCTCACCCGATCCATGTGGAGTACAGCCGTTCCTGGGGGGCGGAGATCTAGAGAGAGCAGGCAGCCCCGTAACTGCCCCATCCCACACCACATCCAGTCCCAGAGGCACCCCACCCAGCAGCGGGAGCAGCCAAAAGGGGAGAAGCATGGCTGGGCGAGGATGTGAGAGGGGGTCTGGAGGCGGCACCTGCCCTTTCCTCCGTGGGGCAAGGCTGCCTGGCGTCCCACGCTCCCTGTCACCTCACCTTGATTTTGACATCCTTCGGGGCAAGCTTCTTCACTTCACTTAGTAACCGGTCACCAAAGCCTGTAAACACAAGGTTGGCTGAACCAGGGTCCACATCTGACCGCTTTACCACCAGCTCCCCCACAGCTCACCTCTGGTGCTCCCTCAGTCCCTCTTCCCTCCCACACTACTGCTGCTCTGCTTTCAGTGGTTCTTTTCCAGAACTAAGGTTGGGGAGAGTCACACTAAGGGCAGAAAAGATTTGGCAGCAGGCCTGCAGGTGGACCCAGCTTCCAAAGAGCAACATGAGATGGAACTCCAAGTCACACGGTTCTCCCCAGCTCCTGCGCTCCTCTACACTCAACACACCAGCAGCCAAAGCCCGCCAGAAGCAAAATCAAAGGCAAGTGACAAGTCAGGAGAAAGCATCTACCACTTCTATGCATCAGGTGGGTAAAGAGCACACACAGGAGGGCATGGTGGGGGCTCTCAGTAGTAACTGGGGGAGAGGGACATAGTGGCACAACCTCTTGGCAGGAAAACTGGAAATATCTACCCAAGAAAAATGCATATGCCCACTCGGACTCAGCAGTCCCCTAGGATTCCCATCACTGAGACAAGAATATACGACATTCTCCACTGCAGCTCCTTCTGATTAGAAGTGGTCGCAGCTCCCTCCAAGGCCACCAGCAGGACAACGGTTAAATACACACCCATTCAGTGAAAGACCACTCAGCCACATAAGGAACTTACACTGACAAGGAAAGATCTCCCAGATGTGATGCCAAGTGAAGGATACAGGATGAGGAACTCACAGAGTTCGGTACAATTTGTGTCCAAAAGTGGGGGTGAGGGGAAATGCACATTTGCTTATTTATGCACAGATGTTACCAAGAGCAAGTTACCAAGAGCAAGTCTGAGAAACCAGTAACTCCTGGGGAGGGAACTGGGTGATGAGGACAATGGCAGAAGGGAGGCTTTTACACATATCAGACCCCATGTAGACTTATCATCTGTTTATAAAGTAAAGAGAATTTAATTTTAAACTTTTTTCTAAAAAAAAAAAAAAAATGTTCACCGAGCATCAAAAAGCCCATGGAAAGCCACGTCCCAGGCTCCAGGGAATGAAGGAGGCTGAGAGTCCAGCTGCTACTGATCTCCCAAGTCTCACTACCACCTCCTAAACGATGGTACCTTTGAAAAGCGTGGAGCCTCCAGAAAGCACAATATTGGCGAAAAGCGTCCGGCGAAGGTCCATGTCGGACTTGTGGATGGCGAAGGCCAGGACCTCATGGAGCCCCTCACTCTCATCCCCTACCAGGTCTGGCTGGAACAGCAGCTCGGGAGCCCGGAATCGCGCTGGCCCCACCTTTGGAAGACAGAATTGAGACTGAGAAGGCCTCTTCTTCCTCCAGGTCCCAGCGTCACCACTGCCCTCCAGTGCCAGGCCTGGAAACTTACATCGAGCGTGCTGCCATCTGGCAAGGTGTACTGCACCTTCTCTGTCTCCAGAGCCTCATCCTTTTGCGGGTTGATGGACAGGTAGCAGGCTCGCTGCGGTGGGCAGGGACACGACCCTCAGAAGGCTGCCACCAGGACCCCGCAGCACTGCGCTCAACCTCACGCCTCGATCCCACTGCTTCCCATTCCCCACCCCATAACCTCAGGCCCTTCATCACCTCTTTGATGGTCCGGACAACCTCAAACTCAGCCGAGGTGTGAAAGTCGACTCCTTCCTTTCGCAGAAGTAGCCGGAGATAGCGGGAGACGTCACGGCCAGCGATGTCGACCCGCATGATGGAGTGTGGCATGGCAAAGCCCTCGTAGATGGGGACAGCATGCGTGACCCCATCCCCTGAGTCTAAAACCACTCCAGTTGTGCGTCCTGTTGCGTACCTATCACAGGTCAGCATCCCTTCACCTCAGCCACTGAGGCCTGGGGACCTCCTCACCCCTGGAAGGAACCCTGGGACATTGCATTATCTGGTATGAAAAAGGGACGAGGGACTCCCTTAAAGTAACAGTCATGGGGAGGGGGTGGGTGTCAGATATGGGGTAATCTTGAGCAGGAGGTGGGCCACGGGGAAGATGGAGACTTAGGAGACCCCAGGGCTTAGAAGCACTCACAGACTAAGCACAGCCTGCATGGAGATAAACAGGGCCGGTACGTTGAAGGTCTCAAAGAACACCTCTGCTGCCTTCTCCCGGTTCTTACTAGGGTTGAGTGGAGCTTCTGTTAGAAGAACAGGATGCTACAAGAGAGAGCAGAGTTGTCAGCATGCGCAAAGACAACACGCTAGGCCCTAAAACGACCCCCTCGCCTCCACCCCACCTATGTAGTCACAGCCTGCTATCCTTCCCGAGGGCACTAGCCCCTTGTCTGCCAGCAGTTACTCTTCCATAGCTCCAGGACTCTGGAAATTTTGGTGGCAGCACCCGACTGTGTGGACCCCCCCCCCACACACACACACAATGTAGAGTAGCAGGCCCATCGGAATGCAAGAGGAAACCTGACCAGGAGGCAGAGTGGGGAGCAGGCACAGCCCACAGATTCAGCCCGGTGGGAGGGGCTGGCTGCCTCACCTCCTCAGAGAAGGTCTGCAGCTGGTCCTTGGAGTAGACATACTGCCAGATGCGCTCCATGTCGTTCCAGTCTCGCACCACACCGTGCTCCATGGGGTAGCGGATGGCTAGCAGTCCCCGGTGCTCCTGGGGGGTGCGGGAGACCAGATGTGGCACCAGGTCCCTCACCCAGCAACCGCCTTCTGCTCTCTGGAAGCTGCCCCTACCTCTACCCTGAAGAGAACCACCACTGCTGACTCGTGGCCCTGGGCCCCAAGACAGGCCCTGAACTTAGCACAGGTCCATTCCAAGAGCTTCTAAGGCCCTCAGAGCCCAGTCAGGGTCAACAAGCCAGGGACCTAAGAGGCTGGCGATGTGATCCCTCCCAACACACAGTCCCTCCGCTTGTTCTTATGTTCATGTTCCCAGGGCTTTGCCTTGACCACTGACATCCTCTTCCTTGCTTCCTCACCCACTGCCCAACTTCCATCCATCTCCACTGCTTCATGGCTACTGCCAGAGCTCTTCATAACCAACCCGCAAGGCTTCCTCCTGCTGCCCACTGCTCCTCCCAGCTCTCTGGCTAGAGCCCACGTCTCCTGCATAGACCTGCTCTTTGACATGCCCCACAGCATGGTCCTTCTCGCCAAGTGCAGCTTGACCTCTCACCACAGCTGTGGCTCTGACTCCATCTCCTAAAAGCCCTTATCTGTACCATAGCTCTGCCCCCACTTCCCAGTACCCCACAATGTGATCCCTTGGATTTGCTTGGTATTCTTTCCTACCCTGTATTTGCTCTTTCTGCTGGGGACCTCGTCTGGCTATGTAGCCCCTAGGCAAGTCACCCCAGTCAGCTTGCAAGTGGTGGCCCCATGGCTCTTGTTTGGGTCAGCTGTCAAGGCCAGGTGACTCAGACTCTTAAATCACTTTTTAACCAGCTCCTCTCCCTGTAGCTTCCACATAGCTTCTAAGAGAGAGAGCACAAAGTGGCTGGTGATCCCCCATGCAGGAGCCATCGCCCTAGCACACAAAGCAAAGGGACCACAGTGCAGTATGGTGCACTTGAGGGTGGGAATCTAGAAAAGCCCAGAAGGGTGTCTGGCTGGTAGTCCCAGATAACAGATTTCTGGGATCTCTCCATCAATGCTCCTGGGACTATGAGGACCCCAAGCCCAGGCAAAGGTAGGCTTCCCAGGTGTTACCTCTGCTTTGGGTCCAATGAAGAGGTCCCCCTCCAGGGCTCCAGCCATCACCCGCATGTGTTTGGGGCGCCCAACACTGTGATGATAGATAAAGTCAGTGAGGTGGTGGGGGGCACACTGAATGCACATCCAGGACCACCAAAGTCCAACCCGAATGGTCAAGAGGGTAACCGCACTCCAGAGGGCAAGGGTCAAAGCTCAGGTGTGTGTGGGACTGCAGAGCAGTCCTGCTGTTGGCAGGACGGCACACACAAGGTCAGGAGGTGGCCCTTCCTTGACCCACCCTCCCTCCTCGAGAAGGCTGGGATGCCAGCACTCTTGTGGCTCAGGGCTGGCAGAGGGTCAGCTTCTGCAGCCACAATGACTCAGCCCACTCTCTCCATTTTAGGCAGACCCAGGAAGTGTGGCCTAGAAAGTGGGGTGGTGGCTTCCCTTGTACACCCAGCTCTTGCTTCTGCCCCTTTCCACTGTCGGGTCTTCAGAAGAGAGATTCTGTTCTTAGAGGGATGGATGGACAAGCTATCAGTCCAAAATTTGACCCAAGTTCCCTGCACATCAACAGGAACCTGTAGACACCCCCAAGTGGAGTTGAAAGGAAAGCTGAAATCCTACTGGGTGCTCCAGCTGGCTGTTCGCAGACCAGGCCTAGGGCTCGTGCAGCCAGTCTCTTTTGAGGACCTTAGGATCCCCCTATACCCTCTGGGTTCTGAAACTCTAAAGCCTCCGGGATTTGAGAAGAGGCATGCCGGAGGGAAAACTCCCCCTTGAGTTAGAGCAGCCAAGGGGGCACTCAGGCTTTGTTCCCGTTTTCATTTTCCCCTCGCCCCTGCCACCATGGCACCATTTGGGGAAAGACTCCCCATGACTGGAACAAAATATTTTCTAGAGTCTGAAAGTAAACAAGTCCTGAAGAAAGGATTTCCTGGGAGGAATGGGCATCTGCACATCAGCTCCCTACTAGTTTAGTTCTTTCTCTTGGGAGCTCTTTTATTCTTTCTGCTGCTACCACACCCTGTCCCCAGGGGAATGCTGGCTGCTTCCCTGACTCAGGAGAGACCAAAATCAGACTCCAAAGTGGAGGGGGAAGCCCAGAGCATTTCTCTTGTCCTTTCAGATCCTTCAACAGCATCAAGTTCACAAATTTGGTGTTTTTCTTACAGGTGGGGGCGACAGTTGTCTTCAACGAGAGCTGTTGACAGGGCCCATGTTCTCCCAGGAAGCAAACAAAAAGGTCAGGGTTGCTGCTCGGGCAACACTTACTAGTTTGGGAAACAGTATTTGGGAATCTGGTCTCCTGCAAAGCCAGCCTTGATCACCCCTGAACCCTGCAAGGGAAAACAATGTTTAACTCCGATCTGCAGCAAAGAGAGCTGGCTGCCTCCTGTGACAGGCCAGGGGTTGGGGTGGGGGGCAGCCAAAGATCCTGCCCATGGCAAGATCATTTACAAGAATGCCAGTGGTTCAAAACTGGTGGTGGTGATGATAGGGGGGAATGTGTGATTTTGCATCCCCTCTCCAAAATTTAACAATGTTTGGAGAATGTGGAGATAAATTAGGAGGTAGTGCTATTGGCAGCCTATCTCTCCATTTTAGGCAGACCGAGGAAGTGTGGCCTAGGAAGTGGGTTGGTGGCTTCCCTTGTACACCCAGCTCTTGCATGTAGTGGGTAGGGGCCAGGCTAGATGCTACTAAACATCTTATAATGCATAGGTCATCCCCTCACAACCAAGAATTACTCAGCCCCAAATGTTAATACTGTGATAAACCATAAACTACATGTGCTTCTGCATACTCTAGGGTCAGCTCCTGGCAGGAGGAATCCACAGCATAAGCTGCCCCAAAAGTGAGCTTGCAGCAATCCCTAAGTGTGTGTCTCTCTCTCTTTTTTTAAAGAAAAACAGTCACTGTCTTCCCAAAGTGGACAAGGACCACATACATGGCCCACTGGAGAGGATCACTGTGTGCTTGGGGACAACTGGCACTCTCTGTAAGTGGCTTCCTCAGAGACTACAGGTGAAGAAGAGCTTGGTCCTGGCACTGGAAGTTAGACTTAGGATCTTAAAGGGAACCTAGAATCTAGAAGCCTCCCACTCAATGAATAAATCAGCAACACAACCCTCTGGATGTATAGTGAAGAAGTAAACACTACAAAAGTTACAGAGGAGGGGCTGGAAGCCCAGAGGGACCGAGCAGGTAGCCCTCTGAACTCAAGCTTGTTGATTAGCTTAAGTGAATTACTTGCCCACTCAAAAAGGAAGTGGGCTGGTCTTTCCTATGGCCTGCTGGGGAGGACCCCCAAGCCCAGTTCTAGCCTTTTTATTAAACATCCACTGCTATGACTCAGGGAGCCCACATGGGTCCTCTAAAAAAGACTGCCATTCAGGGATTCCATGGGGGTGGAGGGGAGTCACGTAGGAGGGAGACAGATCCCAGAAAGAGAAGTGAGTCATTACCAAAAACTCCAAAGCTCACATGCCTGAGGTAGAAACCCCAAAACGGGGGGCAGTTCCACAGAACCAGCACTTCATTTTCTCCCTATGGGCCGGAAATTTCCGAGGCCAGAAATCCTTCTAGTGCAACTAAAAGCAAGCTGAGCCCCAGTGCTGAAGGACAAGGCCACAGGGAAGCCAGGCATCTTTCCTCTGATGTTTCCAGTTATCCCACACTGCTTATGGGTCCGGGGAGAGTGGTCCTGAACTCTCTCCACTCCCTTACCAGCTGTGGATTTCTGCAAGCACCGGGACACTTAGGGACAGGGCCAACCAGATGTTGGTGGTTAAGTGGCTGGCAGAGGTTAACATGCATTTTTCCACCACTCCCGGGAAAAGAGCCCAGCAGGGCTAGTCGGCTCTGGCTGTACTGCCTGGGGGGTACTGTTGTAGAGGTCACCAGGCTAACCTCCACAAGGTGAGGCCAGCGGTGTGCAAAGGGGCAAATGCGACCCTTCCTCCACTGGAGGGACAGAGGCCGAAAGAGAGGCCAAGGGCTAGGGTCGAAACCTGCCCAAGGACCTTACTATCAACCAAAAAATAAAGTGTGCATCCTTGAGCTGGACGCACACAGCCGCCCCGCTGTCACCCCTGCCTCTCCCGTACCTCCCCGCCCGGTTCGGGTAGGGCTCAAGCAGGGGCTCCGCGGCGCCGGCTGGGGACTGGCCCCAAGGCCCGGGCTAGCGGCCAGGCGGGCGCGCGGGGCCCGGGAGGGGGCGGCGGGGGTGCGGTGCGCCGTGCAAGAGCCGAGACAGGCGGGGTCCCTCCCCGCGCCGCCGCGAGCGCCCCCGGGGGCGGGGCGCCCGCCCTCCCCCCGGCTGCCGGGCCTCACGTTGTCGATGACCACCGGCTGGTTGGCGATGATGTCGTAGGACTCCATGGCCGGGCCGCGCCGGCCCTGCCCAGCAGGCGGGCTGCAGGAGGGACCCGCGGGCCACAGGCGGGTGGACTAGGGACCGCGGCGGCTCCAGACGCGGCGCCGCGCCCCTCCCACCCCGAGCGCGCAGCCTACGCCAGCCCGGCGGGGCTAGCTGGAGGGCGCGCCCCGCGGCCAATCACCGCTCCCGCTCGGGTGGATTGACGGCCGGCGCCCCCGGCCGGCTGCGGGCTAAGGGGCGGGGCAGCGGCCTGCGTGCCAGCCAATGGAGGGCGGCCGGAAGGACTCCGGCGCTTCTAAGGTA